>NC_056741.1:1671201787-1671215357 GCF_019279795.1 Protopterus annectens | reverse complement strand
AAAATATATATATATATACACACACACACACACACACATATATATATATATATATATATATATATATACATGTCATCACGCACACACACACACACACACACACACACACACACACTCGCATATTATATACACACATATACATATGTACATATATATACATACACAGACACACACACATACATGAGTGTTAAACATGCCCATGAGCAAAGTACTGTGTGCTGTATGTGTGCATGGGCATTGGCATGCGATTGTCTGTGTGCACGCATGCTTGGGCACTGATTATATGAGATGAATCTTGTTCTTCAAAGTGCTTCACAACTATCGGCTCCAATAGGATTTTACAGCCATCTGAAGTTGTAACTACACACAACACTCCAAAGGCTACCGGAGTTAGATGGGCTATAGAAACAGTCAATATGTCAGCAATGAAATAGCAAAAAATACATACACATGCTTCCTCCACAGCGATAATCCATCTTAAATAAACCTGTTTAACACAACAAGAAAACAAAATATGCCAAGAGCAGTGTACACCTGTTCACACATGTGCAGTGTATGTACTCACACACACAATACATTGTCACTGCAGAGAAACCACCCGCACATGCTTCACTAATTCTCCCAGTAACAAAACCCCACCTAAGCATATGTACCACAAGTGCTACTGTGTACATACTACACAACACTACTTTTGCAACAGCAGCTTACATTCTGCAGCTCTGTACATGTGCATAGTGTACCACCACCACTACTAACTTGTGCACACAGTGCACCTGTGTAAAGGAGAAGAGAAAGCAAGGAGCCAGCTTAAAAGTGTACACTGTTAGTGACTATGTTTCTGTAAAGGGAGTGTGCTAAGAACTGGGCTGACAGGATGGAAAGGAGGAGGAGAGGAGAGCAGAGGGGAGTAAAAAGCAAAGACTGGAACAGTAGCAGTAATGAAGCTTTGGATTTAGGCAGTTAGATAAACGTCAGGTGGTCTGAGCTCCAGCACTGACATAACATGTTATACTAGGTTATGTTATGTTTGGAAAGGCAGTGGCCTTCTGCTACTTCTGGGATGTGAAGTTTGAAGTTTTTTCTTAAATTGGGGAAGTATAGTAAAGTATCTTATCGTGGGTGCTATAGCTTCATCTTCACCTTAAGACTTTGAAACTCTGTTTATATTTAGAGTAGAACTGTATGAAGTTAAACAGTAAACTTGTAATTTTGCTTTCTCTGCTCTACTTCTGTACTATCTTTTCTAAATTCTACTGGAATTCCTGGGCTGTAACTGAAATAGGCCCACTATGAATCAGTCTATCTCCCCAGTTAACAAACCTTAATAAATTATTTGAAAAAAATAACAAGCAAAAACCATCCCCTCTTACACATATCCCAAAGTCTTACACCACAGTGCAGTTTTCATGGCTACTTAAAACCATCAAATTGTAGCAGACATGAGTAGATTAAGTAAACAAACACTTAACTTTGCATACTTGGTCACCTACCTTCTTAGCTTGTTGCTGGAATACCTCCGATTTTATTTCATCTTCATCCTCCTTTTCATTGTGCCAGACGCCCTGGGCAGAAACCAAGCGGGATCCTGGGCTCCTAATGGCAAGCTCTTCGAAACTACGAAACACACAAGTGTTCCTCTTGGGAGTGAGATGCTGTGCAGCCTCAGAAGCCTGCTTCATGACTCGCCCTTCCTTTTCAACCTACAATCATGGAAAAACATCCTGTGTTTACCTCCAATACATAAAGAAAAGTGGCTATGTACAGTGCCTGTGACTTTATGCCAACATGTGCAAGACTCATCGATGACACAGCTAGCCCTGTAATCTTTCAAAAAGCTTCTGAACGTCTGAGTTTGCCCCATACATTATATTCCTAGGGACAGTATACATTTATAGGTTCACAGGTTCATAAGTAGGTACTAGGCTATCGGCCCAAGGGCCTATGTAAGCCTAGCCAACAAGGTTCCCTGGCTTCTGCCACCCAAGAAAGTTATCTTCCTGTGCCCCTGTCGAACAGAGCCACAGAAGCGATCCCCGGGGTGAATTTACTATTTCCCATCCACTCATCAAGATTTTTTTTGAAGAGTGCTAATGATGAACTCTACTTGATATACATGGGTGTAACAGAATTCATGAACCAACTCTGGACATGCTTTGGGAAGTGTTACTGGACTGACGGTGCAACAAAGGAAGGTGGAAGAATTCAATATAGTAAAAAAAGAAGCAGGAAGCAAATATGAATGGATAAAGTACATGCAAAGGGATGAAATGCACAACTAGATAGCCTCAGTGGACCACTAGCCTGCTTCTGCTAACACCCTTCATCTAAGCACACACTTCTAGGAAACAGAATGAAAGAAACAGGAGTGGCAACACAGAAGTGAACGACTCAATACTATCAATAAAGGAACATCAGAGCAGCAGTCCTAGTAATGCTGTCAGGTGAAAAAATTAACACAAAGTGATAGTGTCGTTCTCAAGCCAAGTACTACCACACAACTTCCAAACATGAGGCAGGAGTAAAGCTGGTATCTTAAGCGACACATTATGATGGGAAAAGTCAGCCTCCACAACAAAGACAGGGCTAAAGCTGTTGTACCAAGAATCATTCTCAGTGAGGTGGGGAAGTCTGGATTCTAATTCCTATTTTACAGGGAGAAAGGCATGCCAATCTCACTACAGGCCAGGTTATCGCAGACAAATTAACAAGCTATGGCAGAAGCTGGTATTGCAAGGCAATGCTACAGTAACTGCCCTCCTTAGCAATATATGCTGTCTAGGAAAACCACATACTTTCACCATGTTAAACTGTCCAGTCAGTTGTTTTGTGAGACATCAGAATATCCATAAAAACTCTTCTGAAGAACTCTCATCTTTATGACTAGCTCTTCATCACTGCTAAAAATTCCACAAACTTGATAATACAAAGTTAATTTCATTTAATTTTAAAACTGACAAATCATCTGTGGTACATTTAAATCCATTACCATCCTTATCAAACCTAAGCAAACTTACAGAAACAGAAGGATTACTTCCAAAACAGATTCAACAAATGTTGATTTGCTACAGCTCACAAATCTGGCACTTAGGGTAAGTTATTTCCTCAAAAAAATATTCAGACCTCAAAGACATCATACAGGACACAGCAAAATAATCAACTGCCATATGGCAGAAGGAGGAGGATGAGAGTTATGGGGCCAAGCTATGATGGTAGAGAGCCGATGCAAACCCTATTAGCACCTACTGGCACTATATGCAATAATGAACCAGCTGCTGAGATCTCCATACCTCCTTCACTTTCTAAAGCAATAAACTGAACAAGTAAGACTAAATGGCATGCAACTGATAATTATACAAAACCCTGCTATTTATCCAAGCTCACTTCTTAAGTATCACTGGTTAGCTGGGAAAATGATGATGGCTGACAGGCTGGCTTTGGCTTGAGTACCATACATCATTTGAATGAATTGGGAGGCTGTGTATGTAAAGTTGTCAGGAAACTCTTGAATGTTTCAAAAACTATAGGGATGTTAGCATAATCAAAAGGAGACAATGGTGACTCAAAATCCATTGGCAAATGAGGTAATGCAGAACACATTCTCCACTAGGCATTGAACAGGGCCTGAAAGCAGCCATTCATTACACCGTCAACAGATTGTGCCCCATGTAAAAGTCAGCTGGAAAAAGCACAGCCTCTTCTGTTAGTTTTTAATCTATTCATTTGTAAACCAGGCAAGTACATACAGAATTCAAAGTAGCTGAATAACCAGCATTTTTAAAACTGTGAGGAAACTGCAGCAGCATAAGAAAACAGCTGCGGACATGAAAAGAACAAGCAAACTACACCAACACTAGTCAAAACTAAAACCCAATCCCTGGTGCTATGACACAGAGATCTTAACTTCGCTACAACCTCCGAGGTAGACTCATCCAAATGTTACCAGCATCACATGCGAGTATATAGCTTTAATAGTACGCAGATGGCTGCAGTCATTTGAATATTGCTGGCACACAATTTTTCCACTTGAATACAGAAGTCATAGAGGATTAATAGTAGACAGTCTAACAGTCAAGTTATTGTTTCTTGTAGAAAAGTTGTGTTTAATAACTTTAATGCCCAAACTGGCAGCCATAATGTCATTGTGCAAGCATTTACATATCATTATTAAATCCCCCTTAATAATCTGTAACCCTATGAAGTAGGCTGAAATACATTTAGATCTACTGCTGTATAGCACCTAGCCAAATTCTGGTATTGGTCTAGTATACGTTTTCTGATTGCACTGAAGTACCTTTGAATATGAAGTTCTAAAGTTATTGATATGTCAATATCAACACTATCAATATTATTGCTGACATTTGTGACATCAACATTTGGGTCTGTTGATCTTATTTAGTATTACTTGCTATATCTATGAATGTATTGTTCAAAAAATGGGAGTCACTTAGTGTTGCTCTAAGTTACTAATGCCCCTGCATATAGAAAGTCTACCGTCATCAAGACGAATGGGGACTGGCCACATCAACCATGTATATGAGTCTCTAACAATGAGGCACTGTAGTTACCATACAAAAGCAGATTAGTCTTTCATAATGTATTTCAGAAGACGTGAGCTCCAGAAAAGTGGCCCCAACTTCTCATATTACATGTGGCAGAAGCATTAATAAAGTCAAGTCAGACTGAAAAGTTCTGTAATAAAGCTTTCATAATTAGCTCCTAAGAATATGAGCACCACAAAGACAGACACACAGTTTCATATTACATGTGTTACAAAACAAGCAAATGAAGTCTGGTAAAAACGGGCATTTTCAAACAATTAAAGTGTAAACCACTCTATTAGATGGACTAATGAAACTCAGGTGAAAGCATTTTCTTAAACATAGCTCTATAGTTGTGATTGTGTGTTATGTTTTGTTTGTTAAAAATAAAAATGTTTTTAAGAATGAGGTACCACATGATGGAACCGTTTATAACTCAATGGCCTTAAACACAAATCCCTGCATGGCTAAGCTGGATAGCCAACGTGTTTAAGGATAGAATACACATTGTCCAAGTGGGTGATGCCTCCTCAGACAAAATAAGTGACCGATGGTGTCTCCATGGATCCCTACTGGGCCTCCTCCTGCTTGTCATCTACTTTTTGAACCTCCAAAATGATAACAGGTCTCTCTGTTTAAAAGAGTTTGCTGATGACTGCAAATTGGACATGGTTGTCAAATCAACCTTGGATACATACACCCTACAAAAAGAACTAACAAAAGTCGATTGCTGGTGCTTATAAAATGGTTTACACTAAATGCCAAGAAATGCAGCATTATCCTCTTTGGGAAGGAGAAACACTTTGCATCCTACTGCATTGAAGACATCCCATTAGAATACAATTCAGTGATCAAAGATCTGGGCATCTGATAGCTCCCCTCTATCACATGACAATTACATTTAGTTAAGGAATGTAGAAAAATGTCTTAATTTCCAAAGATTTATTTTCCTAAATCCGAGCAAGTCATTGTTTCCCTATATTTTGCCCTAGTTAAATCTATTACAGAATATAATGCACCCTTCAGCACGTTTACAGTCAAGCCAGTTTAAAAAAACAAAACAAAACGGATCTCTAGTATCTCTAGTTACAAAAACATTACTTGGTATACAAGACTGGAGTCATTTGTACAAGCTGCTGAGGAGAGAACTGTGCCTAGCTTACCATCTCCTTAGGGATCCAGTTCTTCTAAACCTACATTTCCTTTACAAAAGAAATTTTGTAGCCAATGCAAAAAATTACAATTGTGTACAATCTTACTATAACGGTAGATGTCCTCTTCATTGTTGTAGTATTCATAACATTAGGGATCCTCTGCCAAGGGTGGCCCGACATCCTGCCAGCATATCATAGCCTTAGGTTGCTTTAAGGTATGCAGTATGTCACACGTATGCTCATTGCATAGCATAGGGCATAAAGGTAATGTCCAGACATACCATCCACAGAACTGAGAGCCCCAGTAGGAATGCCAAAAAAAAAAGAGGTAACCATTACATCCAGAAGACAAATGGACCAGGGGTAGGAGGGAGGGAATGAATCTTGCAACAGTGAAGAAAATGACATCTACCATTATAAGATTTTACACATCTGTACTATGTTTTTCCTAATGTTATGAATACTGTACCAGTGAAATGGGAGACTGCCAAAGCTCAGGAAGAAACTTGGGAGGAGGAAGGATCAGCAGAGCCCTCTAGCAAGCTATGACGGATGGCCCTTGCAAAACCTGCTCTAACTCTGGAGATTCCACCCAACTTGTAGTGCTTGGTAAATGTATGCACAGAAGTCCAGATAGCGGTCTCAAGAATACAGTTACTATCCAACCCTTGAAAAAAGCACCAGAAGAAGCCACAGTAATAACAAAAATAAATAGCTTTAGACATCCAAGAAGAAACTGTTTGCTTGGATACATCTAATCCTAAGGACCTAGGATTAAAGGAAACAAACAGCTGATCAGATTTCCTAATAGTCTTAGTCTTATCCAAATAAAATCCGAGCTATCTATGCAAATCCAGTGTGTGCAGTACTTTCTCACAAGCAGATTGTGGAGAAGGGAAAACAGTGGGCAAATGAACAGACTGATTAAGGGACAACTCATTCTCCACCTTGAGCATAAAATAAGGATTAGTAAGCATGGACACCCTCTCCTTATGAAACACCAAAAAAGGAGGACAAGCCATAAGGGTTTGAAGCTCAGACACCAACATGGCAGAAGCAAGGGCTAACAAAAGTGCAATCTTCCAAGAGCAATGTTGCAAGGAAGCTGAAGCTGCAGGCTCAAAAGGAGCCAGTCAATTTCTCCAAAACAAAATTAAATCCCAGGGAGGAGGAGCAGGCTTCCTAGGAGGCCGAATATGAAGGACGCCTTTAAAGAATTGTTTAGCTTCAAATCTAGAAGCTAAAGAAGAAATAAAGACAGATAAGTAATGATAGCTGATAAGTGGACCTTAACAGAAGAATAAGTCAACCTAGTAATGAGCAATTCACACAGATAAGAAAGAACCAAAGCAGATAAAGAACCAAAGGAACATCCACAGAAAGTGGATCCAGGTTACGAGAAAGACACCAAACAGAAATCCTCTTCCATCTGGATAAGGAGGATTTCCTAGTACTGGGTTTCCAGGCCTTCTGTAGGGCCCTAAGCATGTCTTCAGAAAAAAAGGAGTCTATGTGGATTCAAAATACTACCATCCACAGTGTCAGCTGAACAGTGGACAGGTGGGAATGGCTGAGAGATCCCTTCTCCTGTGTGAACAGGTTCACCTTGTAAGGTAACTTGCAATGATTGCCCTCAGTAAATGCAGAAGAGGGAAGCAATTTTATCTTGGCCAAAAGGGAGTTGTCAAGACTTTCAGAGCATCCTGGTGAATTTTGATCAGGACTTTTGGGATGACAGGAAGGGGAGGGAAAGCAAAAAGAAACATCCCCTTCCAAGAAAAAGGTAGGGCATCCACCTTCCAGACCAGAGGACTTTGGACTCTAGCATAAAAAAGAGGAAGTTGTTTGATCAGAGGAGAGGCAAAAGATCTATTTCAGGAGTACCCCACTGGTGGGCAATATCCAGAAACATATCCCTGTGAAGCATCCATTCATGGGATTTAGTTACGGAGCTGATCAGAGTGTCTGCCAGTATTTTCACCTGAAGGAATATAAATTGCCTAAAGAGTCACTTGATACGGGACAGTAAAGTCACAGAGTGATAACTGGCAAAGAAGAAAGATCTTATTCCACCTTGTTTGTTGACATACCACATCACTGTGGTATTGTCTATAAACACCTTTAGAGGTCCTGGGAAGAAGAGAGGATGAAAAGTCTAACGTGCCAACAGAAGAGCTTTCATCTCTTTGACACTGATACACTCTTTTCTGATCAACAGGTAAGCACACCCCTGAACCTTCAGGGAGCCAAAAGCTGCTCCCCATCCAACATCTGAGGCGTGTCTGTGAAGAGATCCTGAGAGGGAAGAGGGGGGATAAAAGGAGAGTCCTGGATATAGACAGGACTGCTGAATCCACCAGTGAAGTTCTTTCTTAAGGCAAGGCAGAAGAAGAGCTATAAATTCTAGAGGATGTGCATGTTGAAGCCAAACTGACTTCAGGAACCACTGAAACTTTCTCATATGGAGTTTGGCCAGAGGAAACATTGGGATGGTGAATGCCATGAACCCCAGCGCTCTCAGAAATTCCTGGCTGTTCTTGAAGTCAAAGTATTTGAAAGAAGGAAATGATTGTTAAGGCCTTGGGAGGAGGCAGGGATGCCAGCATATGCACAGTCTAAATCCTGCACCCCAGAAAAAAACATGATGTTGAGAAGGCGTCAGTAAAGACTTTTTGAAGTTTATTTTGAACCTCAAGCTTTCGGGAAGAGAAATGGCAGAATGATTTTGTATTAGGATCTCTGGAGAGCATGTCTGAAATAGGTTATCCAAGTAACGAAAGACTTGGATCCTATGAATCCCTTAAAAAGCAATCACAAGAGAGAGGAATTTGGTGAATACACTTGGGGCAGGAGAAAGGCCAAAGGGCAAAAGCAGAAAACTGCAAATGCTAGGAAGCAGAGAAATGTAAAAACCTCCTGAAAAGAGGATCAATTGGAATATAGAGATAAGTATCCTTGAGATCTAGAGACACCATGTAAGCCTGAGGAAGCAGAAGAGGGAACCCTGGTTTAAAAGTTATCCATTTGCTTTATCTGAATCTGCAAAACAAAGTGGGATAATATTTTAGATTTTTAGAGAACTGAACAAATCTTTGTTTTACACAGTCTTGCCTCCCATTTCTATCAATGCGTATTTAGAGACAAAGAGTTTTTTTCTGTTAAGTAAAATAAATAAATTAGAAAATTGGTGCATTTTTCTTACAATGGAGAATGAAGAGGATTAAAGTTTATTATGAGTTTTATGCATGGCACTAAGATTAACAATTTTCACAAAAAAATTAGCTGAAAATCTCAGTCTCTCTCCTCCACAACAAAAACGCAAAGAACCAAACCCTCAGACAGTATGTCAGTAAAACACTCACAATCATGACAAGTTCTCATCATCTGATACTGAATGTACAAAAATAATTACAAAGAATCCCAACCTTAGTCAGTATGAGTAAGTGAGGCACTCACAATCAAGAGAATAATTTTCAGCATCTATTACTAAACATGCAAACTGCATTACAACAAAATTAATATTTTGGCCCTCACAGCTGTTCCAGGGAATAACAGAATATAAACTATGTCTCAGACTTTCCAGGACCACACATGGGATCATTGTCTGAAAACAGGAAGACTTGGGCATGCCAATTGACATCACCTGTCCCTTGGCCCTAAAGCCCACAAAAACCTTAAGGCACTGGTACAACAAACATCAGGGTAATATATATGGATTTCAGCAGCTGGCAGAAAGTGAGACATGTAACAGACCGATTTATTACCATGCAAAAACAACACATCCCCAGCATAAGAGGTTGGCATGATGGTTAAGGTGTGCTCCTCACAGACACAGGTACTGGATTTAATTCTCACCTTCGTGGGACATTGGCTAGGATTAAAATGTCCCACAAGGGTAGCTTGGCTAGGATTAAAATGTCCCACAAGGGTAGCTGCTCTAGTACTTACCTAAGAACCCACAGAAGATATAAATAAACTTATAAAAAGTAAAGGACTTGATGGTCAATGGGGGAAGGGGGAGCTGTACACAAAACTATTATTTAAAAAAAGCAATAAAAATACTTGTTTAAAAACAATAAAGGGGAGGGGCTGATACAATGGTTAAGGCCTTTACCTCATAAATTCAAGCTACAAAGTTTTTGTTCTTGGGGTTGGGGGTTGGCATAATATTTAAGATGTTGACCTCACAGACACAGGATCCAGGGTTTGATTCCTTGGAGTTAGAGGTTGGTATACTGATTAAGGTACTACCTCACATACACAAGGTATAGTTTTTGATTCACACCTAAGGGAATTTGACTAGGCTTAAAATGGCCCCAAAGGGCAGCTAGCCTACTATTTACTACTACCCTTCAAAACAAATGTTGACAAACCCTCAAATAATCCTATAAAAAAAGCACATCTTGATGAATATCTGGCTAGATCTTTTGTCTGCATAACATTAAAGTAGGATATATAAGGTAATAAAAGCAATGCGTTGAAAAAGAAAGTTTGTAGGAACAAGCAGTTAAACACCTCTGTACTTGTTTAAAAGGCATTTGTCTAAAAGAAACCAAGATTCATCTCTCTTCTCTTACATTACAGTGCATATAAAAAATAAAGCACACATTGAGCTTTTACTCAAACACACTCATCTCAGTTAACACAAGAGAAAACAAACAGACTTGTAAGTCCCATTAAAAGCATACCTTTGCTTACCACAAAATAACGTATAAAATGGAAGCAACGAGTTGTGGTGAGGGGAGGTCAGGTCCCACAACATGCGGCCAATAGCACTTAAGCTAATGTTTATCAGATGTGGCTGTGTGATTGTCAAGGCAATGAAGAAGAAAACAGTTTTAGGCTCTTGGTGACAGGTTTAAATTTATTTATTTATTTATTTTACATTTGTTGACCGGGCTAGTCTAGCTGGACATATTTCCATTTTCAGTAGAGGCCCGGGGAGAAAAGCACCACACAGATATACAAAGTATAAAAATATTGTTACAAGGTAAGTAAAGGATTAATAAACAATAAAAAAGATATTTTTTCATTCTAGATATAAAGTAGCAATAAAAAGAATATTACTTATGGAAGCTAAAAACAGTTGAAGTACAGGAGAGTTACGTACAATACTTCACATCAGGTACAAGGATTTAAACAGTAGGTTAGAGTTTCGCTAGTGACAGTCTTATTTACAGATTAAGGAAGCAATTGACATATGCTGAAAGCTAACAGACAAAGTGACAAATGATTCTCCAACAGGTACATATCTCACCCTAAATCTGACTACCTTGCACAGGTCTTTTACACTTTAAAATCAGGATGATTCACAGATGTCATAAACCATTAAACTGACAGTAATTTCATTTATGAGAACCACAAATGCCCATCAGTCAGGAGTCCATCTATAATGATCAATGGCAGCAGGAATGCAATCTAACCTAGATGACAATGGCAGCAATAGTGCAATCTAACCTACTTGTCATATAGCTTACAGAGTGTAACTAAGGTACACACATTCTCACCTCAGATGCAAAGATGGAAGTGTCATATGGACGTTGCAACACCACAACATATTTATCTATAACAAAAAGATATTCTGAAAGCACTCTAAGCATGCATCATATTTGGCCTGTTAAACATCAGTTCTGATCGCCTTTCATTAATTTTAAGGTCTAGACCTAAATAAATAGAATATATGATGCACAATGCAATATTTTAGCATCTCAAACACAGAGCACAGCACTATAACACATCTTACCGCTTCAAATGATTTTTGGAGCTGGTGGTGCTTTTTGCTATAGGCCTGCTGGTTCAATCTCCATCGCACCTTTTCCTGAAACCGTCTGAGGTTTTCCCACTTCTCTCTCTGGAGTTCTTTCAGTGTCTGCTCCACAGCTGGTGCAGAAACCTGTAAGTAAATAAATATACAAGGGAAAAATAAATGAAAAGTATTACCACTACTAAAAGAAAACAATGCCTAAAATACAACTTTTACATCGAGCACTCCCTCTTGGCCATTAAATCATTCGCTCACCGATTCAGCCAGGCGCGAGGCCCACTTCCACAAAAGCCTCCCACCCCACCCAAAAGTCATGCCTCCTTGAGGGTAAAGTTCCTCTGATGTGCCTCTGTCTCCAGATTCCAGTCAGGCGGCCCCTGATCCTTTTCACACATACAGGGGAACAGGTTCTGCCTCACTATTTGTACCTCTCTCTAGCCATCACCTCCAGCACCCAAAGCCACTGAGTTCAACCAGCTTGGATCACTCAATCAGGGCTCTACCTCTCCATGCAATAAAGCTGGCTAACCTTTATGAAACTTTAAGGTATGGTACTGAAAAAAAATACTTTATTAAAATGATGGATCACAATACAAAGCAGACTTTCCCATTGTGTGCTTTTCCAAAATCAATCAAATGAATGCCAATATGGTTCCTCACACACCACTGATTGATGTCCTCTCTCCAACTAGCTACATAGGTTCTGCTCTTATTCTTTATGCTTATTTTTAAGAATGCCAAACTTGCCCATGTACCCTACAAAAGGTATAACCAAGTCTCTTCCACTTTCCAGTCTGACTCCTGACTCTGTAAGTGGCTACCCCTCCATAAGTACGCACAGGTAAGTAACTACCCCTCCAAAATTACTCAAAGGTAATTGGCTACCCTTCCATAAGTACTCAGAGACCTCCAAGTGTAGTTGGTGCATCATTAGTCATGTTCCAATGGACTCTACCAAAAGCATATATTTATTCCTTCTGATATAAGGTGCACACACAGTTAGTTAAAGCACAGTTTTTTGGGCAGTACCAAAATGACAAGTAATTAACTAGCAGCAGCAACACACTCTCTTCAAGGCTAAACATATTAGTTCCTTTAAAACTGAGCATCAGACCACTCGAGCTCAACTTTTTTTCACTGGTTTGTCTGCATAATTCAGTGGGATACCCCCAAATTATAAGCCAGATGACCCAAATTCAAGTAATGACTAGTGTAGTAGGGGAACTAGGTGGGGGAGGGTGGAAAGCTGTTACCAGCTCACCTACTCTAGCGGAAGGGAAGGGTGGTCCAGTAAGCTACCTGACTCTTGTAAACTTAGGCTTGTGGGTGACGAAGCTGCAGTGAAGAAAAGGATGCAGCCTGGTGTACACAAGCTAGTGATGACAGGTCTTCCTGCAAGCATAGTAGAAAATGCTTTCAAAGTTGAGAGTATAGGCTGCCAGTGTGGCGATATGACTGCTCAAATCAGCCACCAGGGAGAAAGGTTAGTGACAACTATAAATCTCCCAGGCATCTATATTAATGAGGGCTTCACTGTGGGTCTGTGAACAGGTTAGTGAAGTTGGCATTTGGTGGGCTTTAAGACTACAGGGAAGTCTAATGGTGATATTCATGTTCTGTTGGGATTCACTGAATGCAGCTCACACCGTCTACAACATGGGACTAGTGAGGCATTCAGTAGGCAGAGTGCTACTGGGAAGGGTGATAGATGCACATGGTTGCAGTGAAGCTGCCTTCTTACCTGCCTGGATAACAACGGTCTCTGGTTGACTATTGGTCAGCAGGTAGGAAGGCAATAAAGCATCCAGAAAAAAAATATTTTTTGCATTGCTCTGTTACTTTCAGGTCCATTTCTTGATTACTGTTACCAGGAAAACAGTGGGAATTGGGAAAACAGTACATTGTGAAAAGAAAATAAGACAGCAGTGGTTGCATTCAATAACATACAGCTGGTTAAAGAGGTAAACTAATTTTTGTATACAATATATTTGGGGCTGAATTTCTGGCTCAATGCTCAGGCTTAAAGAAAGATGATCACAGGATTAATTTGAGGGGTAACAGTTGTAGGTTGGTTGTGAGTATTTTATGAAGTGCAGGAGAAAAAAAGTATTCAA
>NC_056741.1:1671177388-1671198787 GCF_019279795.1 Protopterus annectens | reverse complement strand
TGTACTTGCTCACTAGCAGTTTCGCGCAGGAGTGGGCATGGCCAGGATGATAGATAACCATTATGGCTGTGAGGCAGAATAGAAATGAGGCATGACTGGGATGCCATGCATATTAGCCCATAACGGCATGCATATAAAGAATGCAGATGAGCATCTGTGACTACTGTATGTTCCTGTGAGAATAGTTGTCATAGTTTAAAAGTACCCCTTGTATTTCTGAATACCCTGGCATTTAGCAGCTCCCTGTTCAACTGCTGACTGTGTGCGCCTCACAGTTCAGCGCATGCCTGTAGTCTGGGTGTAGCCTCTTCCTCAATATAGTCGGATCTCGGATTTGGTATAGTTGAGTAGTGGGGGGGTGGGAATGGGCCACAGCGCCCTCCCAGGGGTTGCAGGGGGCTTGCCCCCTGCAAAAGCAAAGCAAAAATTGTTTAGATTTACAGAAAAGCCATGCAAATAGTATTAAAATATTCATAGCTTTGTCATACTTGTATGCATATTCATGCGGAGGAAACCACATCATATTGTATATTCATGACAACAGCAAGACATCAACCAGTTGGGGTGTGGCTTGGGTGGTGCTTGCTACTGCTCATCTGGTGAGCCAGTACACTACAACATTGCTGATCTAAGTCACTCTTAAAGGGACAATCCCAGCGTTTAAAATTCGGGTCCACTCTAAATCACAGCAAAGTAACGCCCACTCGAAAATGTCACACCAATTCCCACCCACAGTGTCAGTTAACTTGGTAACATCCTGTATAGCTTCAGTTCCAAGCCTGCTTTGGCTCCTAACAGCAACTATCGTTTAATTTTGTGTTCCTATGTTAGTGCTCTTGGACTTAAATATATGAACTTTCTAACATTTGTTATGTTGGTTAAGCGTATTTTTGTAAATTATTTTCTGTTTACGCTCAGATGTATTGAATCTGTATCCCTAACTGGTAGTTTCCTCTTGTAATTTGCTGAACGGTCCCGTTCTGGTGTTTGCATTGACTACAATGTTTTTTTCAACCATTCTTTTTAAATTTGATGACTTTTGCAGAATGTCCATGATTTTTGCCCATTTTCCCAGCATTGTTTATCATTAAACTGTGCTTTTTGAGCAAATTAGCGCATTGCGTATGAACTCCTCTGACTTTGTATTACTCTGTTGTTTTTTATATATTTCATAGTCAGCTAGCTTTTTGGGTTGGGATTACCTCTGTAAAAATTGCTTCACGTGGAATGATAATATATGTACTCTCTGAAGCTGTGATTGGAAAGTGGTTGTGGGAAAAGATCGCCCCTAGCTCGAGACACTTTCCTACAGCGCTTGCGCTACACAGAAAGGTAAAGCAATGCTATTGGCTGTACACAGTGATAGTAAGACTAGGCCAAGCCACTACTCCATCCCTTGTGCCGGCAATAGTCTGGAACAGATTTGAAAACGCAGTACTCACTAGTTCTAAAGTCTTTAATTCCCAAGAAGGCTGGCAAGGCTTAAGTTTTATTTTGGCCAAAGTAAACGGGAATGGTAGAATGCATTTCTGTAAAGCACAGATTAACCAAGCGCCAAAGTAAACTTTCGTGATAATGTAGTTTTTGTGTATGGATCCTGTTAGTCTGAAGTCCTGCATGCTTAGAATGTGGCGAGCTTGATAGTTGTTTCGCTCAGGGCCACTTGTTGAGTTGTCGTTCATCGGTTTTCTGTCTTCCAGGTGACAGAAACGACCATCGAAAATTACCTTTTTACCTTTTATAAATGATAAAATAATTAACCCTACTTTGTGAGGTTTGCAGACATCCTTTCCAGATTGCTGGATTTTGTTTTATTATATATGTTGTGAAATGTGCTTAATTAAGTGGAATCAAACCATGTTTTCTTCCCCTTTTAAGCACTTCATGGATTGATTGATTGTGCCAGGTTGCCAGATTCGTGGCAGTTTCTGAACAGTAGATAAGCCCAGTTAGATGTGTTTACATATGTGGTTTACAGCACGCATATCAGGTTGTATTCATGTAATAAAATAAGAGGCAAGCAGGAATAACGCCTAGTTCAGGTAGTACAAGGTTTATGAAAGTGTGCTGTGTGTCATGCTGCTTGACATTTGAGAGGTATGCTTACTGGTTTGATTTTGATCATATCTGTCAACTGTGCTTGATGTTGACTCACATTTTAGCTATGTCCTTCTTAATCTCTCCTAAAACTGGTCAAGTTTGGAGAAAATGTGGTGAATTACACTTAATAAATTATGACAATATTTAAGTTGTAGATCTCTCTTATTTCAAAAAGTGTATGTTGCGTTCTTTATTCTGTTGATGTCTCAAGTTATTGGTACTAACATATTAAAGGTGTCCCTGATTGGTTGAGAGCTATAAAAGTGTGGTGCAAGGAATTGTCCATCTTGTTTGTTGATTATATTTGTTTGTGGAAATCAAAATGCCATATGTTTGCATTTTTTAAGTATAATAATTTTTAAGGAGCAAGTCCTGTCATACCTCCCAAGTGTACCTCTTTAAGAGGAATGTATCTCATTTGGGGTTTTAAAAAGTTAAAGTTTCTCAAAGTTCCACATTGAAAGAGTCTGTTACACATTCAGTGCTTGCAATTTTTTTTAAACTGATATCCATAGTAAATAGAAATAAATCATTAATTCATTACAAAATGTTTTTCATAAATAAAACTGGCATATTTTAACTATCATATGACTTTCCCTGTTGAAGTTATAACTAAGCCGTAAGTTTGTGTTCCACATTATGGGGGTTACTGTTCCTCATTTTGGAGACAGAAGGTTGAGAGCTATGAGTCCTGTGTCTCCCCAACAAGGTTGTCTGCAGATGCACACTCTTAGTCCTAGGAGATTTTTGTCTACAGACCTGAAAGAAAATTGCATTAAATTCTGAGTGAATAGAAGAAATGGAAGAAGCTATACACAAGCCAAGCCTCAGGTGATGACATTGAGTAGTGAACTCACCTTTGTCCCCCCATTCTACTTCCTTTGACCCAGGGTGAAAGATGAGTATCATGGCATTTCCTGTTCCTGTCTCAGGAAACACAAACGCAGGTGGGAGACCAACCTCTGCCCTATTTGCTTAATCAGGTACACCAGAATTGTGAATTTCTTCAGATGTAGACTAAAGTCTTTTAAGTTGTAAAAACAAGTGCAATAAAGTTATTTTAAAAGGGCTGTTTATGTAAAATCATTAAATGATAGAGATATAGGATTGTAATTTACTTTGTGATTAAATTTGTGCTGATTACCTGGAACATTGGTTTGGTGTGACTTTTTTTCTATTCTACCATGATGTAATTATTACTTGTCTGGCTGTTTAAAAAGCTGTGAATCTGTGTTACATTAATCACTACAGTGTAGAGTAGTATAGTTATGCATGCTGTAGTGACTGTTAAAAGTATAGTGTACCTATGAGACATTGTAACTAATTCAACAGGATGACTTCTGTGGCCCTGCGCGACAGGGGCACAGAAAAATAATTTTCTAGGGTGGCGAAAGCCAGGGTACATTTTTTGGCTAGGTTTGTATGGGCTCTAGGGCCGATAGCCTATTACCTACCTATGAATGCTAAAGAACTGTAGTTGGGCAATACTTACAGGCATTTGTGTTTCTGACTTCGCACTTCAAGTGTAAATTCATGTTTATGTAGAAGCTGTTATTTTATAAACTAAGTATGGAAGAGTAATGTTTAAAAAAAGTCTCCGTTTTAATATATGGCTTTGTCTGTTTTTCTTGCTCTAAGATGCATTGCTGTCACACAAAATTCTCGCAAGTGTTTCTTATCCGCTACTGTGGTCGATTTTTAAGTTAATAAATGTCCCTCTTTTATTCTTTTGCCAAGCTCCCCTTGCTAGCCACCACTAGTTCAGATTTTGTCCACTCTGAGCACCTCTGTTGGATAAGCAGAAGGAAATCTGCATAACACCTGCCATCTCTCCCGTGCATTCCATGCACAATCATTATACTTGCAAACTAGCCACATTCAGAAAACTGGTGCCACCTGGGTCGGATATTTGAATAATAAGTGTTTATCAACTGCTCCTGCCACTAAAAGCTAAAGCTGGCTTTTTTAGACTGATCGTTCATTGTGTCTATGGTAACCATAATAAACAATCATTCTAAAAGTCAAAGTTTTGCTGGCAGAAACAGTTAATAAGCACTTAGTAATGAAACATCAGTCCCAATTGCAGTTATTCATTCCTAGTGAACTGCACTGTTTACAACCTGGTAAAGTGATAGATACGGGATTTACATACCTCTCAACCTCTTAGTGCAAGTAATCTTGAACAAAACCCGACAAAAAGGGGGGAGGGCGACAAAGACATAAAAATAGGAACATATTTTAAATATTGCTTTTATAAACTTAGATAGTGGCTAGAGTAATAGGGTTTGTTTTAGCATACATTTTCCGAAGGATTCGAAGACTAACTCAAATGTATGCCGTTATTTAGTGACTTCAATCATCAGATCATCCCAGTGATTTGCAAGAAAACCAGAAATTTTATGAAGAACCGACTGAAAATATGAGCCAAAAATGTGGGCATTTGGCAAAAATCTGGACAGTTAACAGGATTTACGTTCCAAGATAATGCCGTTCAATAATTAAAATTTGAATGGGGTGGTTGATTGTAATTTATTACAGTTGTTAATTTACAAGGAGCTAGACACTGCTCAGCCAACAAATATAGTTAGGCGCACCAATACTATAGCGATCAATGAGTTTTCTGAATGTAAAAATAAAATGTTTGATTCTAGCATGCTATAGATGTGAAGCGATGTTTCCTACTGTACGGAAATTACTAGTGTGTACAACAGTTTGTTGCAGAGGAAGTACTGCATTTAAAACAGGAAGCTTGATGGTTTTGGAAAATGTTGGAAAAATGTCATATTTTTACCCGCGACATGACATAATACATTTTGGAGGCGTAAAAGGGTCTTATTTGCTTTTACAGGCATGAAAGATGCCTTGTTTTCTATTCAGTTAATTACTGATGTGGCAAAATAAATATTTGCTACTTATTTCAGTTAGATAAATGGCTAGTGGGCTGTTGTGGCCAACCTATTTCAGTCACAATCTGGGCACCATTGTGTAAGACATTAGCATTACATTAGGCAGAGAATAAAAGAGTACACAGTGACAGCAGACATGATAAATTCTTTTCACTGTATTTGTTCTTACTTTGCTTTCAATTTTATTTTGCCTATGGTTTGTGCACACAAACAACTGTTGAGATTTAAGTCCCTTTCCAGGTTTTGGTGCAACTGTTTCCCTCAACCTGTATATTCCTTTCATAGGCTACTGTTCTAAATGCAGCGTTTTGTATTTTATAATTAAATTCTGGCTGCTGTGTTTAAGTATTTTCCACTCTGGGTCATTATAAATGACTGACCATCATTTCATTTGTTGGGTGATGTAAAAAATGGTTACAATTAGTTTCTACTGCTGAAGTCTATAATATTTCTAATGTTTCCCGAGTGAATATATTTATTACTTTCTGACTGTTAGTATGCTGCAGCGTTGTTTCCTTATTTTTCAAATGCCTTCTACCAGCACCTGCAGGAGCTATGCTTGGATAGAGGCAATCCCAAAACAAAACAAAGACTCTTTGTACCCAAAGAGCAAAGCGTCAGTCTGGTGGACCCCAGCCATAAACAAACTCTACACAACAAAAGGAGGAAGCTACTACAAGATAGAGCAAAATCCTTAAAAGGTAAGACACCCTTGGTCACTATAAGTAAAAAACTAAGAGCTCTCATTAAATCATCCAAAGCAAATTTCGAGAAAAATAGCTAAAGACTCAAAAGACAATCGTAAGGCCTTCTTTAGCTATGTTAGAAACCTAGGAGGAAACTCCCAGATATGCTCAGAACTAGTTCAAAATGATGTGAAGATTACTGATCCTACAGACATTGCCAACATACTGGCTGACAGGTTCAGTGCAAACTTCTCCCCTCCCCAAAGGAGAGATATCTATGCCAAGCGATTGCAGCCCCAAACATCTCCAAGCCCAAGTGAGAACTGCTCTCTCCAAAGCAAAAACACAGCATCCATGGGACCTGATGGTGTCCCGGCTGTGTGCTCCACGAACTCAATGAGGAATTAAACCCACAGCTAGGACAGCTGTTTAATCAAAGTCTTACCTCTGGATCATTACCCAGGGGTGGGCACTGCAACTGTGGTCCCACTTCACAAAGGCGGTGCCTCCACCGACCCTGGAAGTTACCGGCCCATTAGCGACAAGCCTTATCTGCAAAGCCATGGAGAGGATCATAATGGACCTCATAAATAAAGACATAGGAAATTTGCAGACTTTGGATCCAACCCAGTTTGACTTTGTCAAAGGCAGATCATGCCTTTTAAACTTGGTTGACTTTTTGAAACAGTCACCAAAGCCATTGATGAGGAAAGGCAGTCCATACAGCCTACCTCGATCTGGCTAAGGCCTTGATACAATACCCACTCGGGTATGTTGAAAAACACATCAGCTTAAATGTTAGCCCTTTCATCACAAGATGGGTTGCAAACTGGCTGAGTGACAGAACCCACAGGGTCAGAGTTGCTGGCGCCATGTCAGACTCAAAGCCTGTCACAAGTGGTGTCCCACAGGGTATCAGTCCTGGGCCCACTCTTGTTTAGCATCTACTTTTCAGTACAAGCAAACACAGGAGGGTTATGGCTGACAAAGTTTGCAGATGACTGCAAACTGAAGCCATAGTAGAAAACACATCTGACACAGATATCCTTCAGAAGGGTCTCACAGAAACGGATAACTGGTGCCAGAGCCACGACCTAAAGTTAAATGCCAAAATGCATAGTCATACCCGCCGGAAAAACAAGGTTACTAGCTACCAAATAGGTGGCAATCCACTGAGCACAGAAGAAGTTATCAGGGACCTGGGGACCCAGGTTGATAGTAGTCTGTCATTCGACACCCATGTAGCTAAAGTAGTTAGGAAGACCTTCTACATTGCCCACCTTATCATGAAGGGATTCTCATCTAGATCAAGGGAGGTTATAGTCTCCCTTTACTCATCACTCATCAGACCAATGATTGAGTACAATGCCCCATTGAATGTATCTGACCCGACACTTGCAGCAGCTGGAGAGGCCACAAAGTTCCTCACCAAAAGGATAAAGGGTCTCAAAAATCTATCCTATGCTGCCCGACTGAAAGAACTCCAGCTCTATTCAGTAAACACAGCTGCTCAGAGGTGACCTTTGCCTAACATACAAGGCCATGTCAAACCCAGATTTGATGAATATGCTTCACCTCAAAAATCTAGATCCATCAGAGCCACAAGGCGGAGACTTAAACCTCGACACAGCTATTAATAGGACGTGCTGGAGGGATAGATTCATCACCCAAAGACTCCTATGCTGTGGAACAAAATCCCGGTTTATGTGAGGCAGAAGCGCCTCGCTGGCCTTGTTCAAGAGAAATCTTGACCAATGGATGGGAGATCGCAGATATACCCCAGGGATTACCTCAGTGTCACTGCTCGACAGAGGCACAGCAAAATAATGGGTATAGTTCCCCATACTAAAGGGGTGGCGTAAGCCACAAAACGATGGGCTAGGCTTGTAAATGCCCTCGGGCAGATAGCCTAGTATGAACCTATGAACCTATGAACCTATGAATGGGGTGGTTGATTGTAATTTATTACAGTTGTTAATTTACAAGGAGCTAGACACTGCTCAGCCAACAAATATAGTTAGGCACACCAATACTAGCGATCCAATGAGTTTTCTGAATGTAAAAAAATAAAATGTTTGATTCTAGCACGCTATAGATGTGAAACGATGTTTCCTACTGTGCAGAGTACTAATTAACGTACAACAGTTTGTTGCAGAGGAAGTACTGCAACTAAAAACAGGGCTTGATATGGTTTTGGAAGAAATGTTGGAAAAATGTCATATTTTGCACGACATGACATACATTTTGGAGCGTAAAGGGTCTTATTTAACTTTACAGGCATGAAAGATGCCTTGTTTTCTATTCAGTTAATTACTGATATGGCAAAATAAATATTTATTTACTTATTTCAGTTAGATAAATGGCTAAGTGGGCTATTTGGCCAACCTATTTCAGTCACAATCTGGGCACCATTGTGTAAGACATTAGCATTACATTAGGCAGAGAATAAAAAGAGTACACAGTGACAGCGAATATGATAAATTATTTTCCTGTATTTGTTCTTACTTTGCTTTCAATTTTATTTTGCTATGTCGTTTTATTACTTTAAACAACTGTTGTGAGATTTAAGTCCCTTTCAGGTTTTTGTTGCAACTGTTTCCACTCAACCTGTATATTCCTTTCATAGGCTACTGTTCTAAATGCAACGTTTTGTATTTTATATTAAATTTACGCTGCTGTGTTTAAGTATTTTTCCACTCTGGTCATTATAAATGACTGACCATCATTTCATTTGTTGGGTGATGTAAAAATGGTGACAGTGGATTTCTACTGCTGAAGTCTATAATATTTCTAATGTTTCAGTGAATACGTTATTACTTTCTGACTGTTAGTATGCTGCAGCGTTGTTTCCTTATTTTTTCACTGTGGATTGTAGACTAAACTTTGGTTCATTTTAGTTCTTGGATTTTTTTGTCAGCAATGCTTAATTTGCATGTCTTCACAGCTATTCAGCAGTTTTGTTTGTTTAGCTGGAACATAGTGAACACAGCCAAATATCTCTGTATTTTGTCACTGTACTGTGTTGTGGCAAGCATATAATTTTTTAGGTCTTCTGATGAATGATTCTATGGAAATGTCTGTTACTGTTACAGTGAAGGTGAATACATGGCAATTATATTTTGCTAGTTTTCATGCTACTGTGTTATTTTGTTAATTTGATTTACTTAGCATATGTTGGAACAGAGGTTTTCGCATTACCACATAGGTTCATAGGTTCATACTAGGCTATCTGCCCTGGGGCATTTATAAGCCTAGCCAGAATACATGTGGCTTTCGCCACCCCTTAGGCTGAGAATACTATACCCATTAGTTTGCTATACCTCTGTCCAGTAGAGACACACAGGTGATCCCCGGGGTAAACCTACGATCTCCTATCCACTCATCAAGACTCCTCTTGAACAGAGCCAATGAGGGGCTCTGCCTAACATGGACCGGGATTTTGTTCCATAGCATAGGGAGTCTCTGGGTGATGAATCTATCCCTCCAGCATGTCCTGTTCATGTCCATGCTGAGGTTTAAGTCTCTTGTTCTCGTGGATCTGGTGGATTAGGATTTTTTGAGGTGGAGCATGTCCATTAACTCAGGGTTGGACATGGCCTTGTATGTCAGGCACAGATCGCCTCTGAGCAGGCGGTATGCACCTGAGTAGAGCTGAAGTTTCTTCAGTCGGGCAGCATATGACAAATGTTTAAGCCCCTTTATCCTTTTGGTGAGGAACTTTTGGGGTCTTTCCAATTGCTGCAGGTGGCGGGTAAGATACATTCCGAATGGGGCATTGTATTCAATCATTGGCCTGATAAGTGAAGAGTACAGGGGAACAATGACTTCTCCTGATCTGGATGTGAATCCCTTCTTGATTAGGTGGGCAATGTAGAAGGACTTCCTGACTACCTTGGCAATGTGAGTGTTAAACGAGAGGTTACTGTCAACTTGGGTCCCCAGGTCCCTGATAACCTCTTCAGTGTTTAATGGATTACCACCTATGTGGTAATTTGGGGTTATCTTGTTTTTCCCAAAGGGTATGACTATGCATTTTTTGGCATTTAGCTTAAGGCCATGGCTCTGGCACCAGTTATCTGTTTCCATGAGACCTCTCTGAAGGATATCTGTGTCCACTGGTGTTTCAATTATGGTGCCCAATTTGCAGTCATCTGCAAACTTTGTTAGCCATAATCCCTCTATGTTTGCCTGCACTTCTGAAAAGTAGATGCCGAACAAGAGGGGGCCCAGGACAGAGCCCTGTGGGACACCACTTGTGACCGGCTTGGAATCTGACATGGCACCAGCAATTCTGACCCTGTGTGTTCTGTCTCTGAGCCAGTTTGCAACCCATCTTGTGATATATGGGTTTACATTTAAGTTGGCAAGTTTTTCTATGATACCCGAGTGGGGTATTGTGTCGAAAGCTTTAGCCAGGTCCAGGTATGCTGTGTGAACAGCCTTGCCTTCATCAATGGCCTTGGTGACTGTTTCAAAAAAGTCGACCAAGTTCAGGAGGCAGGATCTGCCCTTGACAAAGCAGAATTGGGTAGGATCCAATGTCTGTAGGTTCCCAATATCTCTATTTATGAGTTCCATTATGATTCTCTCCATAGCTTTGCAGACCAGGCTTGTTAAGCTTATGGGGCGGTAGTTACCGGGGTCTGTAGAAGCACCGCCTTTGTGGAGTGGAACCACAGTTGCCGTACGCCACTCTTTGGGTACATATCCTGTGGTAAGGCTGAGATTAAACAGCAGCCTAATGTGTGGGTTTAGTTCCTTGTTCAGTTCATGTAGCACACAGCCGGGGACACCGTCTGGTCCCATTGATGCTGTATTTTTAGCTTTAGAGAGAGCAGCTCTCACCTGGGCGTCTGATATGTTTGGGAGGCTACACTCTGCTGGGATATATATTTCTTCCCTTGGGGTGGAGGGAGAGGAGAAATTTGTACTGAACCTGTCCGCCAGTATGTTGGCAATGTCTGTGGGTTCAGTGATTTTTTGCGCCATTCAGGACTAATTCTGTGCATATCTGGGAGTTACCACCCAGGTTTTTGACATAGCTGAAGAAGGCCTTGTGGTTATCTTTTGAGTCTTTGGCTATTTTTCTCTCAAAGTTTGCCTTGGATGATTTTATGAGAGAGCGAAGTTTTTTAGTAATATTGATTAGAGATGCCCTCCTTTTTAGGGATTTTGCTCTATTTTGTAGAAGCTTCCTCCTTTTGTTGTACAGTTTGTTTATGGCTGGGGTCCCCCAGACCGGGCGCTTTCCCTTGGTGGAGAGGGTCTTTATTTTATTTGGGATAGCTTGATCCATGCAATCCTGCAGATGCTCGTAGAAAGCATTTGTAATGGATTCAGCAGCTCTGGGTGTGGTTTCCATTGGCTCGGGGGCTTTGTAGGATACCACACCAGTCTTAAGAAGTGTGAAGTTGACTTTGGAGAAATTCTTCACTGTGGTCTTTTTTGTTGGGGGTGGGGGCGGGATGTGGATCTCCAGTGAGATTAGTTTGTGATCTGATCTCACCAGTGAGGGATAAACCTCTGGTGTGGAGCATTTTGTCCCCATGTTTGTGATGATTAGATCTAATATATTTTCTCCCCTTGTGGGAGTGGTGACAACTTGTTCCATAGCATTTGAGTTTATGAACTTGAGGAACCTCTGGGCTAGGGTATTTGAGCTTGAGTAGTGTTCCCAATCCAATGTTTGGGTAGTTGAAGTCACCTAATATGATGGTGTTAGGTGAGTCATTTATACTCTCCAGCGTCTTCAGGAAGGCTTTGTGGGGTTCCTGAGTTTGAGAGGGTGGCCTGTAGCAGGCTACAAACTGCAGGGCAGTTTTGCCTATGGTTAATTGCACCTGGATGGTCTCCGATGCTTCGTGCGTTGCCACCAACCTGGAGGTGTGGGTATCCTTGATGAAGATGGATACACCCCCTCCTTTAGTGGTGTGGTCCGGGTTTTGGGGCCGGAATGCATGATATGAGGTGAAACCTGATAGTGCTGGGGTGCTCCCAGGAGCCTTGAACCAGGTTTCAGTGACAGCACAGACATCGATGTTCTCCATACTGAGGAGGGCTTCGAGGGCGTGCATCTTGAGATTTAGACTTCTGGTATTGAGCAGCATTACCCTTATTTATTTTCCATTTATGTTTTCTATGGTGGTAGGTTTAGAATTTGAGCCTTGCCTAAAAAAGGCACTATGGGGGTGGCAAGAGCCTTGGCCAATATCCGGAAACCCAGGGGTGACAGGTGCAAGCCGTCCCTCGCGAAGCAGCGTGGCTTGTCAAGCATGTCATCCCAGGCAGACAGACACTGGATCCCCTTTGAATGACACCAGTAACTTAGCCAATTATTAAAGCTGATCATTTTGTCTCTGTATTGTGGCATCATTCTCGGTGAGGGTAGGATACTGCTCAGGGTCAGGGTCATACCAGCCTGGGCTACATAATCTGAGAGCTCCTCAATGTCTCTTTTCATGTAGTCCAGGGAGGTACGTCTCAGGTCATTCACTCCGGCATGGACAATGACCGAGTCATATTTGTACTTGCTGTGAAGTGACCTGAGTGCTTGCGTTATGTGGCGGATCCTAGCGCCCGACAGGCAGCTTACTGTGACCTTTTCCTTACTCAGTCTGGTGAGTGGGACGTCAGTGTGTCTGACTATGGAATCACCTATGACGAGAGTGTCTGGCATTGTGTTTGGCCTTAAGGGCGGTGATTGTTTAGCACACTGACTCTGTGATCTATGTGATGCATGTGTTATGTCGTGAGGTGGTAGTTGTTTGGGTGTCTGCTTTGGTGGCCTCTGCTGTTTTGGTAGATTTTTGATCAGAGCCTCCCAAGTATGTTTTTGTGTGTTTATGTGTTTGATTTGCATTTGTGATAGTACTATGTGAGACTGGGTGTGTGGTGTGTGTGGTTACCTTCTCCTCCTGTCTGGTCTTACCAGTCCTGAGTTGAGAGAGCTCAGCCTCCAGTTTGGCTATATAGTTGCATCTCTCGCATGTATTTGTGTTTTGTGGGAGAAGGAGAGGGTTGTCTGTGTACATGAGGCAATTGTGTCTGACCAAACCTGCCAGTAATTAAACCACCAAAAACCAAGACACAAAAGTCACCAGTCCAATGTAATACATGTTTGACTGGTAACGTTATATGGTCTGGTTGCAGTGATTTCTTTGCATTTGCTTACGGTGAGTTTTCATTTTAAG
Organism: Protopterus annectens; assembly: GCF_019279795.1. Lineage (NCBI taxonomy): Eukaryota > Metazoa > Chordata > Ceratodontiformes > Protopteridae > Protopterus > Protopterus annectens. Next base: position 1,671,185,905 of record NC_056741.1, on the reverse strand, counting down.
AGAGTCTGTGAATTTTTGAGTTGCCATATCCATTGTTAATGCTTTAGAAGGGATATTCATAATGCCGAATTTAACTTAAATAGTTGATTTTAAGCTTTGTTAATATTGACAAATTGTTTAATTTCCTGTTGTCAAAGCTTTTTTCTAGTGACTTTAACTGAAAGAGTTTTGGCCATGTGCTTTTGCTTGACTATAGCTTGCTTTTTATTTAACTTCTGGTATGTTACATATATGCAGCATTTGCAGTGATATTCTAACAACTGGCTGGCCCTTCCTTTGATAGCAGATTAGGAAATATAGTTTAATTATCAAAACAGTTGATTACACCTACTTTTATGTCCTCTGTGATCTTGCCGGCTATGCATTGATAGTTTTGTAGAGGGTTACTTTGAATTGTTGGCTATTGCACTCTCTAAATTGTGAATTGACCTAAACAGACTTTGATAAAACACAGCACCCTGACATATTTCTATTTGCAGGTCACATGCCTGATGCCTATTGATGGGCTTATGTTTGCTTCTTTGACTATTGCAAATTGATACAACCTGCACTGAATGCAATCATCAGAAGGCCATTTTAGATAAGTTGATGGACATTTCTTAGTTTCAAGGGTATTTTATTCTTACAATAATTACGGTCATCTTTTGGTTCTGGGACTCCAAAGTAGATATTTGGTTCAGGCAATTTGTTGAGATAAAATAAGCCATCATGCCTTACTGAATCAGCACATTTTTCCAGTTTTTGAGATTTTCTGAGAGTCGGTTTGTATTTGCCATTTTCATCTTCTTAAACTTATGTTGTTATTGTCATATCATTTTGTTGGCGTTCCTTCATTGAAGGTTGTGCGTTAGGCCCGACAAGCCAGCACGTAAAAATCTACTGCCAATCATTAGCGGATCAGAGTTCTGCTGTGGCGACCCCTAACAGGGAAAAGCCGAAAGACACAAACAAACGAGTCTATGTCCTGTGTTTTAATTTCTGTGAAAGGTTTAACTTTACGAGTCTCATTCACACTTAGTAACCTTTATTGTTATTCCTTTTTAGTTTTGTTACATCTTTTGAATTATTTTACTATTTAACACTTTTACTACTTATTGGGAAATTGCTCGTATATTTTTTCTGCAATAATATTCTCCTATTCTAGCGCCTGCAGCTTAGTCTGTGCCCATTGAATTTTTTGCTGCTGTCTTATATTCACTGGTTAGTAGGTAGGGTAGGAGACATCATGAATTTTGTCAGCATGACCATCACCACCCAAAGCTGAAATGCTACCTGAACAAGGATCTCGCCTACCTGGTTGTAGTACATTGGAAATTAGATCACCATTTCCAATCTTTAGGTAGGACCTCTCTCCCTGGGGTCCTGCCCAGGACAATGGACTATGCAATTTAAATGTAAGGTTGATGCAGAATAAGTTTTATTTTCTGACTTTTTTTTTTTCTTCTGCTGACTTGGTGTTTATTCTGTAAAGCAGGCTGTATAAAATTCAGAACCCTGTCTAGCATCATCCATTCCCCATGTCTCTGTGCCATTTACAACCCAAGCCAGAGGAGTATTGTCAATGTTAGTAAGGTCTGCATCTGAGCTAGTGGTGCAGCTGATATGCATCAGGAATGCAAACACTTTTGGAGGAATAAGTTTTAGATCATTTCTTGTGTGCATTCACCTGCATACTTGGGGAATTTCTGTAAGAAGATTTGATTCACAAGCATTGACTTAGGTGGTTAATAACTGGTGATTTCAGTACCCAAGGCAATGCCAAGATTCATAAGCTCACTGTGGAACTCTGTCATTAGGCGAGTTTTATCTTCCCTCAATCATTTAATGTTGTTACCCACAAATCTGGATGCATTTTGGACTTGTTTTTCCAAATGATTATTGAGACTACCAAGTTGGTAGACACCATGTCATGGTCTCATTATTACTTAGTTCATTTCAGACTTGGGCTTCCAAAAGTATTACTCAAATTAAAACCAAGCAATCCACGAAAACCACCAAAAAGGAGAGCAGGAACTAGATGCACACAGGTTTATTCTGGTACCTCGGCTTCCACAGCCTTCAAAGGAATAACCATTTTCAAACACATGCATCATTTTATACAAATTTTCATAATTGATTAATTGAATAATCAAGCTTATGCATCATTGACAGAATAAAAGGGCCATACAGAAAGGAACTGCTAAGACACAGACAAAAGGGAAATGTAAGTTTTAAAAAAAGAGAAGAGACATGATGTAATATAATTACACAATACAAAATAAATATTTGTAATACTACATCATAACTAAATAGTTAAATTATTTTCTAAATTTAAGCCTTTGGGCTTCAAGGTACTAAAATTTAGAATAAACATACTTTCCAATTTTAACAGCTTACATAAGAAATTCCCAGTATTATAACTGTCAGGTCTAGCCAATGCACAAAAGAAGAAGGAATCCAGCTTCCCATTGTGTGATATACTAAAATGTTCAGAAACTGGACTTTCCATCCTGCCATTTCTAATGTCACCCATATGTTCCATAATTTTTGTCCTATGTATAAACCACCCCACAAGATCTCCTTTTTGGTGGTCTTCCAAAAGTATTGTCCACCATTATTGAATGTGTCCACTATCAGATTTATACAAAATATTCGTAACAGCTGTTAAAAGGGGTCAGTGCTGATAATCCAAACACTTGAGTCAATGCTTACGGTACATGGTAGGGTTTGAGGTTGGTAGAATTGTGATGGTGTTTAACACACACACACACACACACACACATGAGGTACAGGGTTTGATTCTCACCTTTGAAAGTTTAATTGTCTAGACTTAAAATGGCAGGAAGGGCAGCCAGCCTAATACTTAGTAAGTAGAAAAACACAACCAACTGTCGAAAAACACACCTAGCCTAATACTTTTTTATGAACCTATGGCTGCATCGGGTGCTGTGGATTCTGCTGTTCCAGATAGTGTATGTCTTACACCTTCCACTTACTGTGAGTTGACCACAAGCATTGAGAAATGAAAAGTAGGGAGTGGATTGAACACTGGTAGACAATAAGTCTTCCATTAGATACTTAAGTTTAGATGTACATTTTTCTACACATAAAACACAAATGTCACACAAGAAGACATTTTTTTCCAGTGACATTTATGCTACATCTCACCATCTTGCTGCACTCTTCTGAGTCACAGACAGACTCCCAGTATAATGTGCCCCATGCAGCTGTCCCAGGCATCTGCTCTGCAGAGTCTGTCAGTTGATTTTTGAGATGGTTATGACTACAGTTGTATTTTGCACACAATCTCTTGTGGGCTGGATCATTGTTTCTAGGAATTTGGTTAAATACTGCCTCATATCACAGTTATCCTCTTAACTGTCCAGTTCTTACTGGCAGTGTGAGTTTCATTGGCTTCATTAATTCATATACTTAAGAAAACACTATTGTATCTGGACAAGGTGAAATATTACTGTCCTGTCTCTAATGTTCCTTTTCTAGGTAAATTTATTGACAGGTATATTCACATGTTTTCCATTTCTCATTACATCGGTGCTTAAAATCTAAACACAACACTTAGGAAGCTCCGACGTGGGTGGTCAGTAACCTTCTGAAGGGTGAGACAATAACATCTGTATTCCATCCCAGTCCTCTTTATTCTCTTTGGGACTTTTGACACCGAGAACTACAGCATTCTGACTGAGTATTCAAGATCATATTGTGGCATTTGAGTATTTAAGATCATATTGTGGCATTGCTGCCATCACTGCCGAGCAGTTTGCCTCTTACATAGTATTTTTTTTTTGCATTGCACTGCACCCACACAACTGGTCCTTGGCTGCCTCCAGTACCTTTCCACATCCCCTGGGTCTACTACTCTCAACACACTTATTTTGATGCATGCTTGAGGCCTGTGCAGGCATTGAGGCATCCTGCTGCAGGATCACAGAGTTTGATTTGTGCCCTAACTTCTCATTATCACACGCGCACATGCACCCAGCATCAGATGGCCAGACATGCAGTGTAAACATGTAGCCTTTAGTCCCATTTCTGTGGTGACTCACATAATGTCCCCCACCTAATCCCATTTAGCATAACACCCCTGTTGCATGTCCCCTGCCTCTTTCAGAGCTCTGATGTAAAGGACACTGCTGCAGGTGCCTTCCCCACTAGGATATGATGCACTTCAGTGCAATAAATTAATACGTATGACTATGTGGTAATGCACACGTTACACATGAGAGCCTAATTATGTACGTCTTTGGTGTATTTCTTTTACAAATAGACCAGTTTAGTAATTGGCGTTGCTGTAGCAGGCAGATCACAGGAATGATTCCATGTGTGGGAAAGTCCTCACATTTGATAATTTTCACCACAGCACTGACTTCAGACATTGTACACACTTCTGCGTTTTAGCAGTTTTGTCCTGTCCCTCTTCTGCACAACCTATTATTTGATCTACTGTCGAGGTTTGTAAGGGCACATTGATGTTATTTATGTCTGCAAATAGAATGAATGTGTTACAGAGAATGTACTTCTACATATTGATGTCTGCATGTGTGTATGCATATATTTATAACGACCTCACTGACCTCCACGGGGTGGTCCAATTAGAACCAGCCCATCCAACCCTGGCACGCCTGGCTCCATAATTTCATACCCATATGTCCTCCATCCCACCCGTGTTTAAAATACATGCATACCATCTATTGTCCACTTGTTATCGCAGCCATGACACACCTCCACACATTACCCTCTCCTGAGCGTTAGGGGCCCTACACGTATGTTGTCCCAACCCATGTATTCTTAGGCTCTCCCACCATTTAGTTCTTCAACATACCTGCCCTTGCTTGTGTAATAGTCAGATGGCCAAATGGTCTATCAATTTTTGGGTGGTCCCACCAGGGACTAACCTCTGTGTGTAAAGTAGACTTAGCAAATCAACAATGTTTCTCCCACTGGTAATATCCTGCCTGTGGAGTGAGTAGCAGTGCTTTGCTTACTCCTGCCCAGCTGGATATGACATACGCTGACAGCACTGTATAATACTGGGGTTGCCATTGATTCCCTTCTCATTCCTTTTGTATGCTTTATTGTTACGTTGTTCTTTCTTCATATATATATATATATATATATATATATATATATATATATATATATGTGTGTGTGTGTATATATATCTGTATATACTTATATGCATTTCCTATGCTGGGCAATTCTTAGACCCGCACAAGTCCACTCAGACTTGCTTACTGGTACTTATATGTGCTTACTGCTGCTTATTTGTGCTTACACCTGCTTACTAGTACCTTATTCATTATATCACTGCCACTTTGCTTGATTGATATTTAAGTTAAATATCTCATGCGATACACTTATGCCAGTTTTACGGCAAAACGACATTCATTCCACATGGAAAATGATATGCGCTATTGTTGGGCTCGAACCGTGAATGCCTGCTTGTTAGATGGATGCTCTAATCTCTACACTATTGACACATTGATTTTGCATGTTTTTCTTCATTTGAATGAATATGATGTGTAAGCTACGCTCGGTGGAGGACAGCAACGTGCAGACATGCTGCACTTTGCTTACACCTTCAATATTGCAGCAATTCGAATGTATAATAGGGACACAGGGACAGGGAATCTAATTGTGATAGTTCTAGGCTCAACATTCCACTATGTGCTCATGTGTTTACTACTTCGATTTTATTTCACTGTTCGTGGACACTCTTGTATGCTTAGCATACATTCCGGTATCCACGGACACTGAATTACTGACTTACTATTAGGGGCGGGCTCTACTAGTAGGCATACTAGGTTTTGCAAGTGTCGGGGCATGTTTACGCCTCCGTAGAGCATTTGTACACACCCCCTGTACTCGCACATGTTTCCTGTGCATGTTGAGGTTGCGGCGGCGTGCCCTCATACATATTCATATTGCGCTGCTGCGTTATCTGTAGTGAGGACGCTCAGCGTAAGGCTAAAACCATCCTTGCGTTGAGCTTCTTGTATCCCAGGGATACTTTCTCATGTCCATATGTCTTCCCTTCTATTTTCCTTACTTTGTGTGTTAGACTTCCTATGGTAAATCCTTCACTTTGGAATTATTTCATAACTTCAGCTTCTGTAAATTTAACTTTTACTTTACTAATCTTCTGTTTTACATTGCCCCTTTGTGATCTTATTGTTTGCGTTGTTAAAGTTTCCATACTTGGATATTTTGCCTGTATTTCTCTACAAATATATTTGGAGATGCTTTCTGGTATTGACTCTTTTGGCTTTCTCCTCTGCACAAACATTGCAAGAAATCAGATCTGTTTTTCTTTCCCATGTCCATGTTTATTTTTCATGCCTTTTGAAAATCTCTAGGCTTGGTTACTTATTCTTCCAAATGGCCCAACATTTTTGTCTCTGTAATAGTTTTCAATGATCTGTTGTATAAATGAACACAAAAATACATGTGATGGTTTTGATAGTTTTTCTTATGCAAGTATTTTTCTTTCCACCAGTTTCTGTCTTAATCATTTTGAATGTGTTCTTTCTGGAAATTGTGGGCTTCTTGCATAATAGTAACAGTACGTAATGTCTTCCTTATCCTCAATACTCCACTCTATCATCTTTATGGCTCTTTTCCAGCCTCTCGTTTATTGTGCTCTACTACTTCCATCTAAAATGCGGTAGGTACATCCTCCCCTGAACATGGCCTAGCCTCATTGTTGGAATGTTTCTGTGTCTTGAAGACTCTACACTGACAGTTTTTCACTGTGTGCATACATGAATCAGGCACTTGTTTATACTGGGACTTGTGTACCCAGTTGTCTTTTTTTTTTTAAATCTTCTTCTGTCCATGATATATGCTATCTAAAATACAGTGTATACAGCAGTGTCATACCCAGTAAAGTATAGTTTATTTAAAGAGAAGCTCATTGCTAACCAGTATTAATGTTTCCTACATTTCACTATAGCTCATTTTGCTTATTGTATGTATTTCTGATCTCCAACTTTATCTTTTTACACAAATTTGTTACGAAAGCAAGTTCATGCATTTGTAACTCAACAGAATAAATCCTAACTGGAGGTTACCAGTCTAATGGCCCTAAAGCCTTTTAAGTCTAGCAATTCATGCCCCAGTTTTCATAGTTGTCTGTGTATGCCTGTGCCTTAGACTATAAGCTGCTGCCGTCCATAAAAGCCACAGGTGACAAGCAGGGGTGAATTTATGCTTTCCCATCCATTGGTCCAAATGTTATTGGAATAAGCTTAAAGAAGAGCTCTGTTTCACATAAATGGATAATCTTTTTCCAGAAAAAGGGTAAAAACACAAACCTGTCCCTCCAACATGTTTTGCTTCTGTCACAGACAATGTTTAGATCCTCAGACTGGGTAATTCTTGTGCTGTTTTTTTGTGAATGTGCAGCATATCCATTAAGGCTGGATTTGAGAAGGTCTTTTAGGCTAGGTTTTATTGCCCTGTGGTAGTCTGTAGGAGACTGAGTACAGGGACAATAGTTTGGGGATTTCCAGATAAGACATTTTTGTTTACACCCTGTATTCTTTTAATGAGTATTCTCTGTGGCCACTATAGTTGTTAGAAATGCCTGGTCAGATACATGCTGAAGAGTACAGTGCACTTGATTACTGGTCTAATGAGGGCTAAGTGTAGTGGAATTATGATCTCCTTAGATCTGGATGTCAAGCATAACTTGGCACACATAGAAGGATCTTCTCACCACCATGGACACATGGTGATCAAAGTTCTGTCAACCTGAGTTCTCAAGTCCCTTACCACTGGGTCTACTTTTAGGAGAGTGTTATCAGTGTTGTGATTTGCAGGGGTGGTCAACTTCCCAAAGGGTATACATATGCATTTTTTGTAACTGAGTATTAGTCTATATTTCTGGCACCAGTTACTTGTCTCTCAGACCCTCCTCAAGGATATTTACATCTTTAGAGGAATCAGTCAGTGCATGCAACTTCCAGTCATCTGCATATTCAGTTACCCAAAGACCCTCTAGATTTGCTATGATATCAGAGAAGTGTATTCCAAACAGGAGAGGTCCAAGTGCTGAGTCCTGTGGAACACCACTAGCAACAGGCCTAGTTGAGGAGCTGTATTCTCCCAGCCTAACTTCATGTGTCCTATCCATGAGCCATTTGACAATCCATCGGGTTACATAGTGATTTATGTCTACATTTTTCAGATTGTCTATAATACCTAGGGGAGGCAGTGTGTTGAATGCATTTACCAGGTTCAGGTAGGCCGTATGAACTTTTTTGCCAGTCATCCATGGTTCAAGTGGCATTGTCACAGTAGTCCACTGGGTTTAATAGGTGTGACTTACCCTTGACAAAACGAAGCTGGGATGGGTCCAGTGTTTGAAGATTTCCAATGTATTTATTAGATCCATGATAACTTTTTCCATGACCTTGCATATAAGACTAGTCCAGCTTATGGGTCTGTTGATGGTCCACCTTTATGTAGAGGGATGACCATTGCAGTCCTGCATTCCCTAAGGATAAAGCCTGTCTGGAG
>NC_056741.1:1671157573-1671176888 GCF_019279795.1 Protopterus annectens | reverse complement strand
AAAAATACATTTTGCAGCGCCTGAGAGGGTTCCCATACCATCAATGTTTCACATTAAAGAGATTGTAATGTCAATGTATGAGAACTGTTGCAGAATCTATTACTGATGGGGTGTGGCTTTGTAGGAGGTGAGATGTTTTAAAAATAATAGACGATGTTTGGCCCAGGTGAGAACCCACAACCAGAGTGAAAAGTTCTGTTGTGTAACACGTTTGAGTAAAGTTACTGTCCTCTACTCTTTTATCTTGGACTTTAGCAACCACTTTAGCCATTTAAATTTTTCTGTCAAGGCTTTTCTCTCTGCACTGTAAGGGCACATTGATGTTATTTATGTCTGCAAATAGAATGAATGTGTTACAGAGAATGTACTTCTACATATTGATGTCTGCATGTGTGTATGCATATATATTTATAACGACCTCACTGACCTCCACGGGGTGGTCCAATTAGAACCAGCCCATCCAACCCTGGCACGCCTGGCTCCATAATTTCATACCCATATGTCCTCCATCCCACCCGTGTTTAAAATACATGCATACCATCTATTGTCCACTTGTTATCGCAGCCATGACACACCTCCACACATTACCCTCTCCTGAGCGTTAGGGGCCCTACACGCATGTTGTCCCAACCCATGTATTCTTAGGCTCTCCCACCATTTAGTCCTTGAACATACCTGCCCTTGCTTGTGTAATAGTCAGATGGCCAAATGGTCTATCAATTTTTGGGTGGTCCCACCAGGGACTAACCTCTGTGTGTAAAGTAGACTTAGCAAATCAACAATGTTTCTCCCACTGGTAATATCCTGCCTGTGGTGTGAGTAGCAGTGCTTTGCTTACTCCTGCCCAGCTGGATATGACATACGCTGACAGCACTGTATAATACTGGGGTTGCCATTGATTCCCTTCTCATTCCTTTTGTATGCTTTATTGTTACGTTGTTCTTTCTTCATAGATATATATATATATATATATATATATATATATATATATATATATATATGTGTGTGTGTATATATATCTGTATATACTTATATGCATTTCCTATGCTGGGCAATTCTTAGACCCGCACAAGTCCACTCAGACTTGCTTACTGGTACTTATATGTGCTTACTGCTGCTTATTTGTGCTTACACCTGCTTACTAGTACCTTATTCATTATATCACTGCCACTTTGCTTGATTGATATTTAAGTTAAATATCTCATGCGATACACTTATGCCAGTTTTACGGCAAAACGACATTCATTTCACATGGAAAATGATATGCGCTATTGTTGGGCTCGAACCGTGAATGCCTGCTTGTTAGATGGATGCTCTAATCTCTACACTATTGACACATTGATTTTTGCATGTTTTTCTTCATTTGAATGAATATGATGTGTAAGCTACGCTCGGTGGAGGACAGCGACGTGCAGACATGCTGCACTTTGCTTACACCTTCAGTATTGCAGCAATTCGAATGTATAATAGGGACAGGGAATCTAATTGTGATAGTTCTAGGGACCGGGCTCAACATTCCACTATGTGCTTGTGTGTTTACTACTTCGATTTTATTTCACTGTTCGTGGACACTCTTGTATGCTTAGCATACATTCCGGTATCCATGGACACTGAATTACTGACTTACTATTAGGGGCGGGCTCTACTAGTAGGCATACTAGGTTTTGCAAGTGTCGGGGCATGTTTACGCCTCCGTAGAGCATTTGTACACACCCCCTGTACTCGCACATGTTTCCTGTGCATGTTGAGGTTGCGGCAGCGTGCCCTCATACATATTCATATTGCGCTGCTGCGTTATCTGTAGTGAGGACGCTCAGCGTAAGGCTAAAACCATCCTTGCGTTGAGCTTCTTGTATCCCAGGGATACTTTCTCATGTCCATATGTCTTCCCTTCTATTTTCCTTACTTTGTGTGTTAGACTTCCTATGGTAAATCCTTCACTTTGGAATTATTTCATAACTTCAGCTTCTGTAAATTTAACTTTTACTTTACTAATCTTCTGTTTTACATTGCCCCTTTGTGATCTTATTGTTTGCGTTGTTAAAGTTTCCATACTTGGATATTTTGCCTGTATTTCTCTACAAATATATTTGGAGATGCTTTCTGGTATTGACTCTTTTGGCTTTCTCCTCTGCACAAACATTGCAAGAAATCAGATCTGTTTTTCTTTCCCATGTCCATGTTTATTTTTCATGCCTTTTGAAAATCTCTAGGCTTGGTTACTTATTCTTCCAAATGGCCCAACATTTTTGTCTATGTAATAGTTTTCACTGATCTGTTGTATAAATGAACACAAAAATACATGTGATGGTTTTGATAGTTTTTCTTATGCAAGTATTTTTCTTTCCACCAGTTTCTGTCTTAATCATTTTGAATGTGTTCTTTCTGGAAATTCTGGGCTTCTTGCATAATAGTAACAATACATAATGTCTTCCTTATCCTCAATACTCTATCATCTTTATGGCTCTTTTCCAGCCTCTCGTTTATTGTGCTCTACTACTTCCGTCTAAAATGCGGTAGGTACATCCTCCCCTGAACATGGCCTAGCCTCATTGTTGGAATGTTTCTGTGTCTTGAAGACTCTACACTGACAGTTTTTCACTGTGTGCATACATGAATCAGGCACTTGTTTATACTGGGACTTGTGTACCCAGTTGTCTTTTTTTTTTTAAATCTTCTTCTGTCCATGATATATGCTATCTAAAATACAGTGTATACAGCAGTGTCATACCCAGTAAAGTATAGTTTATTTAAAGAGAAGCTCATTGCTAACCAGTATTAATGTTTCCTACATTTCACTATAGCTCATTTTGCTTATTGTATGTATTTCTGATCTCCAACTTTATCTTTTTACACAAATTTGTTACGAAAGCAAGTTCATGCATTTGTAACTCAACAGAATAAATCCTAACTGGAGGTTACCAGTCTAATGGCCCTAAAGCCTTTTAAGTCTAGCAATTCATGCCCCAGTTTTCATAGTTGTCTGTGTATGCCTGTGCCTTAGACTATAAGCTGCTGCCGTCCATAAAAGCCACAGGTGACAAGCAGGGGTGAATTTATGCCTTCCCATCCATTGGTCCAAATGTTATTGGAATAAGCTTAAAGAAGAGCTCTGTTTCACATAAATGGATAATCTTTTTCCAGAAAAAGGGTAAAAACACAAACCTGTTCCTCCAACATGTTTTGCTTATGTCACAGACAATGTTTAGATCCTCAGACTGGGTAATTCTTGAGCTGTTTTTTTGTGAATGTGCAGCATATCCATTAAGGCTGGATTTGAGAAGGTCTTTTAGGCTAGGTTTTATTGCCCTGTGGTAGTCTGTAGGAGACTGAGTACAGGGACAATAGTTTGGGGGTTTCCAGATAAGACATGTTATTTACACCCTGTATTCTTTTAATGAGGATTCTCTGTGGCCACTGTAGTTGTTAGAAATGCCTGGTCAGATACATGCTGAAGAGTACATTGTACTTGATTACTGGTCTAATGAGGGCTAAGTGTAGTGGAATTATGATCTCCTTAGATCTGGATGTCAAGCCATAAGTTATAACTTGGCACACATAGAAGGATCTTCTCACCACCATGGACACATGGTGATCAAAGTTCTGTCAACCTGAGTTCTCAAGTCCCTTACCACTGGGTCTACTTTTAGGAGAGTGTTATCAGTGTTGTGATTTGCAGGGGTGGTCAACTTCCCAAAGGGTATACATATGCATTTTTTGTAATTGAGTATTAGGCTATATTTCTGGCACCAGTTACTTGTCTCTCAGACCCTCCGCAAGGATATTTACATCTTTAGAGGAATCAGTCAGTGCATGCAACTTCCAGTCATCTGCATATTCAGTCACCCAAAGACCCTCTATATTTGCTATGACATCAGAGAAGTGTATTCCAAACAGGAGAGGTCCAAGTGCTGAGTCCTGTGGAACACCACTAGCAACAGGCCTAGTTCAGGAGCTGTATTCTCCCAGCCTAACTTCATGTGTCCTATCCGTGAGCCATTTGACAATCCATCGGGTTACATAGTGATTTATGTCTACATTTTTCAGATTGTCTATAATACCTAGGGGAGGCAGTGTGTTGAATGCATTTACCAGGTTCAGGTAGGCCGTATGAACTTTTTTGCCAGTCATCCATGGTTCAAGTGGCATTGTCACAGTAGTCCACTGGGTTTAATAGGTGTGACTTACCCTTGACAAAACGAAGCTGGGATGGGTCCAGTGTTTGAAGATTTCCAATGTATTTATTAGATCCATGATAACTTTTTCCATGACCTTGCATATAAGACTAGTCCAGCTTATGGGTCTGTTGATGGTCCACCTTTATGTAGAGGGATGACCATTGCAGTCCTGCATTCCCTAAGGATAAAGCCTGTCTGGAGACTGTGGCTAAATAGAGGTTCTAGTTGGCCTGACATGTCATGTATCAAACTATTTAGAAGGCATCCCTGGATGTTATCAGGGCCCATTGCTGTAGTGTGTTTATCTCTGGAGAGGGCAGTGAGAACCTGATTACTAACAGTAGGGGGATAAGTGTTAAAAATTATTTGCTGTGGAGTAACTAGACATCTTTGGAGTGATATATATATATATATATATATATATATATATATATATATATATATATATATATATATACTGTTACATTCACATACACACACAAGTGTGTGTGTATTATAGGGTTAGGGGATAGACTGGGTAAGAGGACAGATTCAGGTGTGTGATTGTGACTGTTTAAGGTTAGGTTAGGGGACAAATTTACTGTGTGTGTGTGTGTGTACACATGCAAATGTGTGATGAGAGTCACAACTGTCTTCTGTAGTGGTAGTGTTATGGCAACAGCTTATTTTTTTTGTTTAAGACGCAGGCTAGCATTACGGTCAGGGTTATCGTGTGTTACTACTGTGACACAAGGAGGCTTTGCTGGTTACAGTGGATCCAATAATCTAAAAACTCTTCTACATCCATAAACCAAATAGCTCAGACCACAGATGTACATCTATTCCCACAAATAAATGCACATGATGGAGGTATAGATATACAACACAGTGATTACACACCTTTCTAGAACAAACTAGCTCTCCCAGTTTAACAGTGTGACACACTTTCTGCATTTGAAAAGGAAAACTAGTTGGGTATTCATAAAGTCATCAGGCCTAGCCCTTCTTGAAAAGGGAGGACTGGCAAAGCTGAAACGTCTTTGCAGCTCAATTGATTTGCATCTCCTATGAATCTATGACATATGACTAAGTTACGGCCTTCTATGGAAGCAGAGTTAGTAGGCATAACATGCTTAGGCCTGTTTTCCTGGTGACTGTTGGGTGACAGGAATGGAGCTGCAGTATGTGGAAGTGGAGAAAGAGTCTTGTCTGCTCTGAAGGCTGAGGAATTTTACAGTGTGTCAAGAAGACTTGTACAAAAGGTATATGCATGATATTTTTACAGACAGCGTGTGCACTGGTGAGTGCATTGCAGCACCATAACATGTTTACATGACTACAGCAAAAAAGGTATGCAAGTCAAAATAGTGTGATGTACTTTTTCCTTTTGTGTTTCAGGCCATCTTCAAACTTAACCCAACTCATACATTTAGAGCATTAAAATAAATATGTTTCCTCTCATGCCAACCTTTGTTTCACAACTGTTCTCAAAAATAAGTTCAATGAAAGTCAGGGGAACCACAAAGATCAGCTGCCCAAGAGATTTGTGGTTCTCCTGACTTTCACTGAACTTATTTTTTCACATCTGTTCCAACTGTGTTACAAGCCTATAAATATGGCTCTTACAAATGTATACATAGCTTTATTATCATTTTCTGCAGATATCAATCTCCACTGAAAATTCATTTTCTTGAACTTTGTTAAATTAACCAAAACATTGACTAAATATATAAAAATAGTCGCACATTTTTCAGTTTGTGGTAAAAGACATCCAAGTCAATTGGTTTGCATGTTAATTATTCTAAAATTGCTACAGTCATCCTTGGCTTTCTGTTGTGTTTTTGGTCTTGGACATAATGGATTAAACAATGGGTGCCAGCAGAGGTGAAAATGGTCTTATTCAACTTGATGAGGTGCTAAGTGCATTGGTTTCTGGATTGGCATTGACTTTCATTTCACTGAATGAGACATTGAAATGCTAAGCTGTTAAATGTCTTTTGCAATTGAATGTATGTATTTATCTGAATGTGTTTAGCCAGTGTTATCTATTCATGCATTCATTACCAAGTAGTAAAGTCAGATATTGTCTAGGTGCATCATGTGGACAGACAACATTTGGCTTAATTGTTTGGGGGTAGGTATGCTGGTTTATGAAATAATGTGTGTGTCACTTTCTACAGAATTCTGCTTAGTTGTGGAAGTTAGTCATAAGGGAAGGTTTGACAAGAGATTATTGCAGTCTGTTTTATTAAATTAGTACTGTTTTTTTTTTAACAATTTTACTTTTCATGGTTGGTGACACTGGAATTATAAATGACTGTCACGATTTGCTGTAGGTGACTTGAATTTTGAAGTAAGTTTTACAGATAATGGCAATATTCTGCTGTTTAAGCTGTTCTGTAGAATCTGTGCAAGCCATCTGGAGATGCAGTCAACATTGTAGGAGATGGTTGCTCAAAGAATTAATGGGACTAGTTTAGACTAGACACGTGGACATTATAGGTAAGTGAACATTTTTTATGTTTCGGAGATTCTAATTTAGACTGTTATTGATGTCATCTCTTGTGTTTTGATTTCATTACTGGAGAAATTTAAGTGGACAGTATGTATTTGATGTACTTGTTTCCATCTTGCATGGTTTATATAGTGTAAAGCTTTGTATTATAGGTTTAATTCTACACAGATTCCTAGTTTTCCAGCGCTCTGAGTGTGCAGTAATTTAGGTGTGTGTTTGTGTTAATAGAGAAATGTTATCTCCATTGCTAACTGCCTATTTTTTCATTGATGTCCTATTTTCTCGGAGGTTCGCCATGTTCATTTTGCTTTGCTCTGCTGGGTTTGAGTGCAACCGAGAAGGTGTGGTCATTGTTCATTGTTTTTGTGGGGCTTATTAGTTATGTATTTTTATACAGCATTTATTGTGTTTTCCTTTTGTGAACAGTGACAATAAGTTTAGAATTAGTTTTGTTGTGGGGTGCTGCATGTGAAAGTGATTATGGCCATGTTTTATTGCTCAAATACTAGGTAGCTTTTTTCTGCTGGCTCAATTGAAGGAACAGTCCACTTCACACATAGATATGGCTCCAGTGAGACATTCTTCTACATAGATTCATAGATTAGATTAGTACTAAGCTAACTGCTCTTGCGAGCCATTTTAAGCTTAGCCAATTATCCCTTGTGAGACTCAAACCCTGCACCTTGTGTTTGTAAGGCAAACACCTTAACCATTAGGCCACCCTCCCACCCATTCTTCTACATGCTTACAAGCCTACTGTAGGATGCTACAGGTTAGTTGTATGTTTTTATGTATGAGATTATTTTGATTCTCTTTCATTATTTATGTCAATTCTTGAATTTGGAGTATATGTTGTAGGAAGAAATAAGTATGACTGATGCATTCAGTGCATTGTTGTGCCATGATTTGTACATAACTAGTAGATTCATATGTTTATACTAGACTAGGTTATCTTACAGATTAGTACCTCATGGGCGGTACTGCGCAGCTTTGGGCGTGTCTGGCATGATTGGCAGTTTTGACTGACAGGTGTAGTTGTCAAGGGCAGCATCCACATGCCCGCGACAGCTATTTCAAATGTGAAATGTGTTACACAAACGGCGTCTGCATCTTAATAGTAACACCGAGTAAGTTATTTTCAGTTTAACAGAAAAGTTTTTATACATAAGTACACATACATAAGTATACATAAGGGTTATCTGACAAATTAGTACCTCGCGGGCGGTATAGTGGTCTCGGAGTTGGTATAGATAAGTAGGGGGGTGCAGGGGGGCGTGCCCCCCTGCAAAAACATTTATAAGACTGTTTTACATTGTGTTTGTTTACCTTAATAAACAGTAGTTATTTATTTAACAGATATGGCGCATGTCGTGTAATGAGGATGATACTCGTTACTATTTATTCATACAAAGCAAAAGGTAAAGGAGATGTATACTTTTCCCCAATGTACAGTGGTCTCGGAGTTGGTATATTTAAGTAGGGGGGTGCAGGGGGGCCTGCCCACCTGCAAAGCAGTTATACAACTGTTTTACGCTGTTTGTTCATAGTAATTATTATTAATTATTAGGAATTATATCGCGTAATGAGGATGATAGTCATGTCAATATTGCGTAGCCCGGCCCAGGGGGCGTGTCCGGGCGGTATTTGCTGCTGCGCATCCTGCGAGGTACTAATCTGTAAGATAACCCTAGACTGATGACCACCAGAGTCTTTACAAGTCCAAAATCATGTATAACTTTTAAATATTACTCTAATTCACATTAGTAGGAGGAAAATGGATTTTCATCAACATGGATTTCCTAAAGACTGACTCTAATGTCTGACATTATGGACCAACTGTAGTCTTCAGTGATTTACCAGAAGACATTTTATAATGAGAAGGGTAAATAATATGAGGCAAAATCAGGGATAGTTGAACATTATGAAGTAGTTATTGACCAGTAATGTTGCTTTCTTATTTTTTCAGTCTGATGATTTTCTTGTGGTATGGGTGGACAGTTATTTCCACAGATTTCCTTATCTGGGTATAATTTCTATTTTGGTTTTTGGCAGGGTAGTTGTTGCAATCATAAGTTGTATATCGGATTGTATTTTATTATATTAGTGGGGTGAAGGCAGGGGAAGCATTTGGGTAATCTCCAAGTGAAGTACCTCGCACTCTGTTCTGCTCAGCTTTGGGCGTGGAGTGGGCGTAACATACATGATTGGCAGGGTGACCATACATGATTGGCAGGGTGAACTACCGCGGAGCATCGGTCAAATGATGAGTTACTCTAGTTCAGTACAGTAAAGCATCGGTAACTTTAATAATTATTTAAGATCAGTATATCTGTAAAACAGGCATATACCCAATAGCCATTCCCGCACCAATATTTTTTGCTTTGTCCAAAATTACACCCCATAATACATACCTGCAACTGCAGTATTCTGTATTAGTGCACCACACGAGTCATTGTTGTTTTACATGGAATGAGGGACCTGGTTTGAAGGTGAAAGTGGATGTAGTGAAATATGGTTGTTGGGCAGGGTTGGGATTAGATGTGTGAATTCTTGGTTAGGAACACTATACTATCTATGAAATAAAAGCTGAATTCTATTGCAGGTTTGAGTTACAAGTTTTTGGGAGAAGGATTAGGGTTGATTTTTTGACGAGGATGCCAGATGCCTTTAACAGATTACAGGAATCTTTATAGGGTTGGGTTAACTATAGTTCAGAGTGTTGTTTGGTATTGGTTTTTTGCCTTCATTTATTTTCTTTTTATTACAGATGTGGAGCACTCTGAAGTTTGAGATATTGTGATGTTTTGTATTTTTACCACTCTTTCCACACTTTTTATTTATCCTGCATTAGCATTCTACTCTTTGGGCATAGCCAAATTGCATTATTTTCTTTTAGTGTCTTCCTTCCAGGGGTTGTAAGGCTATTTAGAAGTTGCATTGAATTCATTTAAAGCATCCTGTAAGGGTAGGATTTCTGGGTATTCCAGTTAAAAGACAATAGGGTAGTATTGCATAACTCTGGATTAAACTTGGACATGTTGTATATTGTTTTACAAACATGCCATTTAAGTAGATGCGTCAGATGTATGGTTTAATTTCTCCAAAACTGTTGCGTTTCTAATACCATTATAGGTTCATAGGTTCATACTAGGCTATCTGCCCTAGGGCATTTATAAGCCTAGCCAGAGTGTGTTTGGCTTTCGCCAACCATTTTAAATTAATTTTGCTATGCCCTTTTTCGAGGTTAGTATACTGTGCCTCCATCTAACAGTGACACAGAAGTGATACCTGGGGTAAACCTACGATCTCCCATCCACTCATCAAGATTCCTCTTGAAGAGAGTCAATGAGGGACTCTGCCTAACCTGGACTGGGATTTTATTCCAGAGTGAAGGGAGCCTCTGGGTTATGAATCTGTCCCTCCAGCATGTCCTATTTATTTAAGGTCTGAGGTTCAAGTCTCTCGAGTGAGTAGCTCGATGGGATTTGGATTTTCTGAGGTGCAGCATGTCCATTAATTCCGGGTTGGAGATGGCTTTATACGTCAGGCACAGATCGCCTCTGAGCAGGTGGTATGCCACTGAGTAGAGCTGGAGTTTCTTTAACCGGGCAGCATATGGCATCTGTTTGAGCCCTTTGATCCTCTTGGTGAGGTACATTTGGGGTATTTCCAGTTGCTGCAGGTGTCTGGTAAGGTACATCCCAAAAGGGGCATTGTACTCAATTATGGGCCTGATGAGGGATGAGTAAAGAGGCACAATGACCTCTCCTGATCTAGATGTGAATCCCTTCATGATAAGGTGGGCTATATAAAATGTTTATCTAACCACTTTGGCCACGTGGTTGGCAAATGTGAGATTGCTATCAACTTGGGTCCCCAGGTACCTAATTACTTCTTCTGAACTTAATGGATTATCACCTATGTGGTAATTTGTGGGCACTTTGTTTTTGCCAAAGGGGATGACTATACACTTTTTGGTGTTTAGCTTGAGGCCATGGCTCTGGCACCAGTTGTCTGTTTCTATGAGGCCCTTTTGGAGGATGCTTGTGTCGGCTGGAGAGTCGATTATGGCACCCAGTTTGCAGTCATCTGTGAACTTGGTCAGCCACAGTCCTTCCGTGTTGGCCTGTACCTCCGAGAAATATATACCGAACAAGAGAGGTCCCAGGACTGAGCCTTGTGGGATGTCACTTGTAACTGATTTAGAGTCTGACATGTCTCCAGCAATTCTAACCATGTGGGTTCTGTCCTTGAGCCAGTTTGCAACCCATCTAGTGACATAGGGGTTTATATTTAAGCTGGTGAGCTTATCTATAATGCCCAAGTGGGGTATTGTATCGAAGGCTTTTGTGAGGTCCAGGTAGGCTGTGTGGACCACCTTCCCCTCATCAATGGCCTTGGTGACTGTTTCAAAGAATAAAAACACTATAAGAGCAAGCTCTCTTATATAAGAGAGCTTGCTCTTATAGTGTTTTTGTTCGCTTTTAAACAGTTTATTTGTTCGTTTTTTCCTGGATTTTGACTGTTTCAAAGAAATTGACCAGGTTTAAGAGGCAGAATCTGCCCTTAACAAAGCCGAACTGGGTAGGATCTAGTGTCTGTAGGTCCCCAATATCTTTATTTATGAGGTCCATGATGATCCTTTCCATAGCTTTGCAGACCAAGCTAGTCAGGCTTATGGGATGATAGTTTCCAGGATCCGTTGAGGCACCACCTTTATGGAGAGGGACCACTGTTGCTGTATGCCACTCTTTGGGTACATATCCTGTAGTAAGGCTGAGATTGAACAGTAGTTTTATGCTTGGGTTTAGCTCTTCTTGGAGTTCATGTAGGATGCAGCCCGGGACACCGTCTGGTCCCATTGATGTTGTGTTTTTTGCTTTGGAGAGGGCGGCTCTTACCTGAGCATCTGAGATGTCAGGGGGGCAGCACTCTGCTGGGATAGATATTTGCCCTTTTGGTGGGGAGGGGGGGAGAAGTTTCCGCTGAACCTGTCAGCTAGGATGCTGGCAATGTCTGTGGGTTCGGTGTATATTTTGTCATTTTGGACTAATTCTGAGCATATCTGGGAATTCCCACCCAGGTTCCTAACATAACTAAAGAAAGCCTTGTGATTATCCTTAATGTCCTGTGCAATTTTTCTCTCTAAGCTGGCCTTAGATGATTTCATGAGTGCCCTTAGTTTTTTGCTAATACTGATCAGAGATGCCTTCCCTTTTTGGGATTTTGCTCTATCATATAGTAGCTTCCTCCTTCTATTGTATAGTTTGTTTATGGCTGGGGTCCACCAGACAGGACGTTTGCCTTCGGAGGATTGGATCTTGGTTTTATTTGGGATTGCATGATCCATGCATACCTGAAGGTGTTCATAGAATGCGTTTATAAAGGATTCTGCGGTCTGGGCCGTATTTTCCACAGGCCTAGGGGCTTTGAAGGATTCCACCTCGGTTTTGAGGAGTTTGAAATTTGCTTTAGAGAAGTTTTTCACTGTGGTTTTCTGGGCAGGGGGTGGGGTCGGGATGTGAGTATCCAGTGAGATTAGTTTATGGTCTGATCTTACCAGTGAGGGATACACTTCTGGTCTGGAACATAGAGTCCCCATGTTGGTGATGATCAGGACCAGTATGTTTTCCCCTCTTGTGGGAGTGGTAACAAGTTGTTCCATAGCATTTGAGTTTATAAATTGTTGGAACCTTTGGGCTAGGATGTTGGAGCTAAAGTAATGCTTCCAGTCTATGTTTGGGTAGTTGAAGTCGCCCAATATAATGGTGTTTGGAGAGACCTTCATATTTTCCAGTGTTCTCAGGAAGGCCGAGTGGGGTTCCTGTGGTTGGGAGGGTGTTCTGTAGCAGGCTATAAACTGGAAGGCAGTTTTACCCACTGTTAGTTGCACATGGATAGTCTCTGATGCTTCGTGCTGTGCCACCAACCTGGAGGTGTGGGTATCTTTGACGAATATTGATACTCCCCCTCCTTTTGTGGTTTGGTCCAAGTTTTGGGGACGAGAAGCATGGTATGAGGTATAACCTGGTAGTGCTGGGGTGCTCTTGGGAGCCTTGAACCAGGTTTCTGTTACTGCACAGATAGCAATGTTTTCCATGCTAAGGAGAGTTTCGAGTGCTTGCATCTTGAGGTTTAGACTTCTGGCGTTGAGTAGCATTACTCTTAGTTTCTTATCCCT
Organism: Protopterus annectens; assembly: GCF_019279795.1. Taxonomy (NCBI): domain Eukaryota; kingdom Metazoa; phylum Chordata; order Ceratodontiformes; family Protopteridae; genus Protopterus; species Protopterus annectens. The sequence continues at coordinate 1,671,164,035 of NC_056741.1, read as the reverse complement.
TGTGATACCTATGGAGGTGGGTTTGTCTTTTGAGCCTTGCCTAAAAAAGGCACTATGGGGGTGGCAAGAGCCTTTGCCAATATCAGAAAGCCCAGGGCTGACAGGTGCAAGCCGTCCGTAGCGAAGCATCGTGGCTTGTCGAGCATGTCATCCCAGGCTGACAGGCATTGGATCCCCTTTAAATGACACCAATACTTAAGCCAATTGTTGAAATTGATCATCTTGTCTTCATATTGTGGCATCATTCTTGGTGAGGGTAAGATGCTACTCAAGGTCAGGGTCATACCGGCCTGGGATACATGCTCAGAGAGCTCCTCCATGTCTCTTTTCAAGTATTCCAGGGAGGTACGTCTCAGGTCATTCACACCAGCATGGACAATGACTGAGTCATATTTGTACTTGCCTTGGAGTGACCTGAGTGCTTGTGTTATGTGGTGGATCCTAGCGCCCGACAGGCAGATCACCCTGACCTTGTCCTTGTTCAGCCTGGTGAGCAGGACATCAGTGTGCCTGACGATAGAGTCACCTATTACAAGTGTATCAGGTGTGTTGTTTAGCCTTAAGGGCTGTGACTGTTCAGCACACTGGCTTTGTGAGCTATGTGTTGCACGTGTTTTGTTTTGGGGTAGCGGTTGCTTGGGTGTCTGCTTTAGAGGTCTCTGCTGCCTAGGCAGATTTTTATTTAGAGCCTCTGTGTATGTTTTTGTGTGTTTATGTGTTTGTTTTGCTGTCGTGGTAGGTCTATGTGAGACTGGAATTGTAGTGAGTGTGGTTTCCTTCTCCTCCTGACTGGTTACACCTGTACTGAGTTGAGAGAGCTTAGCCTCCAGTTTGGCTATATGGTTGCATCTCTCACATGTGTTGGAATTTGTTGGGAGGAGGAGAGGGTTGTTTGTGTACATGAGGCAGTTGTAACATTGCCTGAAGATTCCCAGACTCACCAGCTGGACCAGAGAGGAGATTGACAACTGACCTTTGGACATGCTAGAATAGTATTGGGAATTCCTTTATAATTGAAAAAAAGGGCCAATGGGGAACAAGGTACTCAAAGGGAGTTTGTGAGGGTGTAGTGCTTTTAATTTTTAGTGCTGACTTATATAATTGCTTTAGTGAGCAAGTGCCAGGCTTTAGAGTAGGAATAACGTGTTTATTATGAGAACTGGATCAGTTCTAAGGGAAAAGTGAAGAGCAGACTTTGTGGAGCCGAGAATGGTTTACACCCAATTAAGCGGCGCTGCCTGATGCTGAGCTATGCGCAAAATCGCAAAACCGTGCTAAAGCGGGTTTTATACGGGGGGACTTGAAAGAGCTAGAAATTGGCCCAAAACGGCCAATAGACTACCAGATTCCTGTGCTGGGAACACTCCTCCAGGGATAGATAGGCTGCTCTAAGCTCCCCACTGCTACTGGTGAACAAAGAAGCCTCCCTTTATCCAAGAAAGCAAATGGGCAACACAGGAACTTTCCAAAAGTCCAGAATACAGCAAAGCCTATATTTGGACTACTCTAGGTCAGGAAAGACAGGAAACAAGGATAATTGTTTTGTTTTTTTGTTTTGTTTTGTTTTTTGAGAATGGACCCCATTCCTAAGTCAGGGTATAGTTAAAGTTGATGAAATTAGTATTGCTTTAATCTTTGTAATCCAAAAGTGTTATTTGTAGCACCCACAATAGGGCCAGAATTGATTCCTGCAATTCATACGGAGTTACATTAATGGGTAGCATATCGAAAAATGACTTTAGTTTTTTTTTTTTTTTTTTCGATCCATTGCTCCTACTACTGCTATTGGAACTGTCTCAGCATTTTTTCTCAACATTGCTCTCATTTCTGCCTCCAAATCTTGAGAGTTTATGACTTTGTGTCTTGCTGTATGTAAAACACTGTAAAGGCAATGTGCAGCAATTTCAATGATCAATGCTACTTTTTTGTTTTTAATGAACTACTATAACTGGTGTTCCTGTACCTACTTTTTTGGACTGTTGGTAATGGCTGATCCAGTCTGATGCACACTTCATCATTCTCTGTAATACTTTGTGGTTCATGTTCCTAAAGCTTCTCACCTACTTCTGTATTGTGGTGTTTGCACAATGCTCAATGAAACAGTCTTGCTACACTATTGTGTCTTTCAGTGTATAGACCCTCTGTGTGTATCACACCCAGCAGCAAGGTATGCAACTACTTCTAGTTCTTTTTTGTATAGAACCTACATTTGTCTGCTTCTCACACATGTTTAGTGGACTTTGTAAACTAATATGTATGTAAGTCCACCATCTTGGGCTGCTATTATTAACCTTTCATCCTCTGGTTCAGAGGATCATAGGAAGTTACTAGGCTATTGGCCCTAAGGCCCTTATAAGCCTAGCCTTGAGTTTAGCCCATGTTTGACAAGTCCGCACCCAAAGCCCCTGTCCAGCAGGGACACAGGTGGAATCCCAGGGGTATAGTTTCTGTTTCCCATCCAGTTATCCAGATTGAGCTTGAAAAGGGATATTGAGGTACTCTTCTTGATGTGGAGAGGGAGTCTATTCCACAGATGGGGGAGTCTCTGGGACACAAATCTCTCCCACCAAGTCCTATTGATGTCACAGACCAGGTTGAGATTGCATGTGTGGGTTACTCGAGTGGAGCTTGACTTGCGGATATGCAGCAGTCCCGTCAAGGTATGGTCTGAGATTGCTTTGTATGCCATACAGAGGTCACCTCTGAGGAGTCTGTATGAAACTGAGTAGAGGGACAGGGCTTTTAGCCCATCTGTGTAGGGTAGCTCTTTGAGGCCCTGGATTCTTCTTGTGAAGAACCTCTGTGATCTTTGCAGCTGCTGCACATGTTTTGCGAGGTACATACTGAAGGCGGTATTGTACTCAATAATTGGCCTTATAAGGGAAAAGAATACAGGGATGTTATGATCCCCTTATACCTGGATGAGATACCCTTACTTATGAGGTGCACCATATAGAAAGCTTTCCGTACAAAGGAAGCAACATGGTGGTCAAAAGTCAGGTTACTATTAACCTGGGTGCCCAAATCCCTCATGACTGATTGCGTGCTTAGGACATTGTTATTAATGTGATAATATATGGGGACCATACATAGGTCTCAACCTGCTAAGAGGCCAATGTGGAACACAGACCATAGCAATGTGTGGCAAACAGTCAAAATGTGGAACACCCTATTTTCACACTGCTCAAAAAATGTACCTCGACCATGACCATTTTCAGCCAAAATATATGCATGGACACGAGCACACACACACTAAGTCACCCTCGTCATACATCTCAGCTGCCCAGAATTTTGCAGAATGTCCAATTTTTGTCTTATGTTTTTGGTGTGATCCTCATAAAATATGTAGTTTTCATGCAAATCAGGGGAATGAAATAATAAGATAATGACAGAGTAGGGGCATTTTCACATACATGGACAGCCTATTCCAGAAAATGGGAATTCTGAGAGAGATATATAGCTGCCTGTCCAATGTGTACTGTTTGTGTTGCAAACAAAATTTAGTTATTTAGATCTAGTACTTATTTTGCTGTTTGTTTAGTGGATGTGGAAAAGATTCATCAAAGTGGGGATCCAGTTTTGTTTTTGTGTTTGGAGATTGTTACAGCAAGTAACTATATTTTTTTGTTTTGCTATGACCATCCATGTATTACCTTTTTAAGTGTGTGTGTGTGTGTGTGTGTGTGTGTGTGTGTGTGTGTGTGTGTGTGTGTGTGTGTGTGTGTGTGTGTATGTATGCATGTGTTTGGGGGTGTCTGAGAGGTCTGTAGTTTTACTTTGCCCGCAGGCATTGACAGTATATTCCAGTATAGTTTATGAGTAAAAAAATAAAAAAAATATATCGGACATTTAGCCACAGTGGCTGAGCTAGGAGGAGGTAGAACGTCAGCTAAAAGTTGGGCCTTGCATTTAGCTCTACAAAAAATAAAATACTTACATAACATTCTTTCAGCTAAAGCTACTTGATTGTATGTAGACATTTCTTTTTTCATTCCTGTTTCCAGGTACCCTTCTATCTGTATGTATATTAGTATTGAAGAGTAGTGGTGCTTGCAGCAGAGCAGATTTCTAACCCTGTAAATGGGTTGGAATATGCTACAGACTACTATACCAAGCTAAGCATTTCATGAGCATGTTTTGCGAGTGACGACTAAAGTGCACAGCTGTACCCAGTAACAGAAAAATCAAGCGGCTTAGTGAGATTTCACCATGAAAGACAACACGATTAAGAATGAGTAACCATATTGTGGTGTCTTTGCAAAACTTGTGAAGTAGACGTGAAAATGTATCCTGTTTTGTACCACTTGCTCTGAAAGGGTAGATCTCATGAACAGTTATTTGATTGGTTCATATACTGTGGCGGTGATTGATTGTCATTGCAGAATATGAGCCAATCACTGTGTAGCACAACCAATGCTGTTCAGTGCAGAACTGTAGCATATCTATTTGATTGATTTGTATACCGTGATGCTGACTGGCAGTAATTGAAGTATACAAACCAATGAAAACCCGTGTTGTGGAGCCGAAGCTGTTCAGACAGAGTATTTCTGATGCCATTTAACTTGTTGATGTGCAGTAAATCCATCAGTCATGTGCTGGAGGATACCTTGTATGGTAGACCTGGGTTACCTTTTTGTGGTCTTTGGGATGCCAGGTATAGGCTTTGAGTGAGTCAATGTAGGACTTGTTGTTTAGGTCTTGTATCTTTTTAATAAGGCTTCTCTGTGTTCTAGGCCTTGTTGTCTTTTAGGGAGGTGTCTCTGTGCATTCCAGTTGTTGAATGTGTCCAGACAGATGCCAAACAGGACATTATACTCCCCAAAGGGTGTTAGCATACTGCAAGATGGTCTCATAGCAACAAATGACTGGTGTCAAAGTCATGACCTTAAGTTAAATGCAAAAAAATGTATTATCATACCATTCATCAAAAGCATGGCCCCTACTGATTACGACATCAACGGCAATCCCCTAAGCACACAGCCTGTGTTGAGAGGCCTAGGTACTCAGGTTGACAACAATCTAACATTTGACTGTCATGTGGCAGCAGTGCTCAGAAAAGCCTATACTTGGTTCATTTCATAGGTAAAGGAATTGCATCCAGAAAAAAAGGAGGTTATTACTTCTCTGTACTCCTCCCTCATTAGGTCAATAATTAAGTATAATGCCCTATTGGTATGTGGGTCTTCAAACACCACCAACTAGAAAAGCCACAGAGGTGCCTCAGGAGAATCCATGGCCTCCGACACCTGTCCTGTGTGGACAGGCTGAAATCACTGTTGCTCTACTCGGTATCATGCAGATTGCTCAACAGTGATCTGTGTCTCACCTACAAGGCAATTACAGACCCTGGCCTACTAGAAATGCTGCATATCTGTAAGTCTTACTACTCACGCATTACCCACTTAAAAGGCCTAAATCTAATATGCCACATTAAAAAACCTGCTGGAGAGACAGGTTGGTCTCCCAGAGGCTGCCCTGTCTCTGTAATGGCCTTCCCATGCATGTCAACCCTTTTCAAGCGCAACCTTGATGAGTGCATGGGAAACCAGAAATTTGTCCCAGAGGTTCCACCTGTGTCCTTCATTGACAGGGGTGACAGGTGTTGACTGTGGTTTCTTTTTTTTTGTGGATAAACTCTTGGCTAGGTTTGTAAGGGCCTCAGGGCCATTAGCCTAGTAACCTCCTATGATCCTATGGTTTATATATATATATATATATATATATATATATATATATATATATATATATATATAAATGTACCTGTTGGCTAGCTCCTAGCTTGGCTTTAGTCCATAGTACTACCTCAGCCCTACTCTCCTTCTCTAACATCATAAATCATTACCAAAATAATAATAAACTATTCTCATCCCTCTTTCTTGATCTCTCCAAGGCCTTCGATATGGTTAACTACCAAAAACTCATACATACTCTGAAGGTCTTCTTCTTAGATAACCATGCTCTCCAATGAGATTGTGTGTGTGGGTTACTTGAGTGGAGCTTGACTTGCGGATATGCAGTAGTCCCGTCAAGGCGGGGTCTGAGATTGCTTTGTATGCCAGACAGAGGTCACCTCTGAGGAGCCTGTATGAAACTAAGTAGAGGGACAGGGCTTTTATCCCATTTGTGTAGGGTAGCGGTTTCAGGCCCTGGATTCTTCTTGTGAAGAACCTCTGTGGTCTCTGTAGCTGCTGCATTCATTTTGAAAGGTACATGCTGAAGAGGGCATTGTACTCAATAATTATAAGGGAAGAATACAGGATGTTAGGATCCCTTGTACCTGGAAGAGATACCCTTACTTATGAGGTGCACCATATAGAAAGCTTTCTGTACAATGGAAGAAACATGGTGGTCAAAGTCAGGGTACTATTAACCTGGGTGCCCAAATCCCTCATGACTGATTGCATGCTTAGGACATTGTTATTAATGTGATAATATGTGGGGACCTTACATGGGTCTCAACCT
>NC_056741.1:1670457135-1670478121 GCF_019279795.1 Protopterus annectens | reverse complement strand
TTTTTGTGGGGGGTTTGGGGTGAGCAGTGATAAGTGGTAGTTTAAGTGTTTCACTCTCAGTTAGCCAATAGGTTGCTATATATGGCAGTTCAGTGATATCTGTGCTGTATAATGTTAAATGTGCCACACGACTTGCTCAGACATATTTTTTCTTTATGTCTTCCAGGGATCATGGCACATCACAGAAATCCCAGCTATAGTAGTCCTGAAGATGAGATCATTACTAGCTGTATGATTCAGCACTACAGTCTAATGTTCTCACAAACCAGCCAGAACCAGCAGAAGTGTACTGCAATGTGGCAAGATGTTGTCCAGAGGGTAAACGAGGTAGGCCTGCATAACCAGACATATGAGCAGGTACACCACCACTGCAGTGATCTACTCAGACATGTCCGTCAGCGTGCTTCTGATGTGTGGAGACAGCAGCTTGCAACAGGAGGTGGTGTTAATATCTATTCCCCCCTCACCAGAGTGGAGGAGCTGCTCCTGAGCCTCGTGGCACCTGCCCAACAGCAGCAGCAGACTTGCACCATGATGGAGGTTGAAGCCACCCAGCAACTACACATGGAGCATGCAGGTAACATGGCATATCTGTAGACTACTGTTATCTGTATTGGCAGATCATGCATATGTGAGATGTGGAGTGTGTAGTTAGAAAATGTGGAGCCTGTTGCTGTGCAATACTGATCATTTGGAACATAACCTGTAGTCCTGTGAATGTAAACTGTTGTTCTACTATAAAATTGCAAACACACAGTAACAATGCCACAGCTGTGGCCACTGAAAAACTGTCTCATCTCTATGCAGGTCCCTCTGGGGTGACATCAAGGCAGCAGACAGATGGATGCTGGCGAGTGTGTTCTACATTTATTATTGTAAATAAAAAGTGCATGTCATAGTTAAGGTGTAGACCATGTACACATTTAACACACCTACCCATAATGCATGCTGTGCATGTTTGGTGTAAGACCACACACATCCCACTAATGTGATTAGCTGCCTCAAGCACATGCAATACCTAGATCATCTCAAACAAATGTGGCTACACTGTAGTGATCATTGGATAGGCAAAGTTGATACTCAACATGCACATAACATACACAACTATGTCATACACAGATCATTTTAACATGCTACACAAAGGATTCACAAACCCTCTGGAAAGACACAGTTCAGTATCCAAAATCTCATCCACACATTATGCATAATATACCTGAGGGGTAGAGGCCTATCATGGGTCATTTAAACACTCTGCAACACACTACACATTCGTGTCAGGGAATGCTATTGGCCTCCTTACAAACCCATGTAACAACTGGTTGTGAAATGGTGAATGTAGCCAAGGTAGTACAGTTCCAGTACAGCATGATTAGTGCTGGTTTGGGAAACATTTGTAACCTTGAGTGACCACATGATGCTTCATGATGATGGCCTATTCTACTATACCCCATCCAGTTATTGTAACCACAGTACTACACAACTGTCATTGCTATACACCTCAATGTTGTGTGTGTGCAAATATATGCACCTCTAAACAATATGCATACCAATCACCATTTGCACAACTGACACATATATGTCTTGTGATGTTATTGAGTGGCTAGGTCATATGACACATAGTGGGTATGTGTGATGTTTAAATATGCAGTTGTGTTTTAGCATGCCATGTAATGGATGACACTGGCATGTCCACAATATGATCTACACTCACCATAACTACTGTACATTGGGTATGTGGACGAATGGTATTCCATCAATTATACATGCACCACTGATTATGTTGTGTGAATACTCATCTTGCATGTGCTAAAACTGTGTCCACAATTATTTGCTAAAGACACAGAGGTTGTAATCAGCACTGGATACCTATCTGACACACACATACACATCCAGCCATGGTATGTAGACCTGTGAATTTTGGTGCACAGTACATTACAGAGTTTTAAATACTTGCACAGCAATGTTGTTTCTATGTATGCATTGCTTTCCAGGGGGAGGCCAATCACCTAATAACAAAACACATGCATCAAAGCCATGTATAGTGTTAGTAACAAGGACTGTCTACACTTTCACTGCATGCTGTTGAGCAATACATGTCCTGCATGCTGACATGTGTGATATGACTGTTTTGCTTGTGGCTATTGTGTATGTTCTGTGATTGCTGGTGTTGTGTGTGTGCGTGTGCATGTGTGTGTGCTCGCTAGGGAGGAGTGTATGTGTGTGTGCACGTGTGCATATGGTCTGACATGTTCAGGTCTTAAAAAAGTGCGTTTCCTGTTTTCCTCTCACAGGTGCGGAGGTGGAGCTGGTTCAGTATAGCAGGGAATCTGATGTCACTGAGACAGACAGTGATCATGAGGATAGGTGTGCTGAGGCACAGGCAGGTTTGTCAGGGTCTGTTGTTGGGCCACCAATTGAAAGTACACAAGTCTCCACCCCATCCATGCAGAGAGTCATACTGCCTGTACATCCATCACCATTGCCCTTAGCTGAGCAACGGTGTATGGTTGGCACTGGCCAATGACAGTGTGGCATCTATGGCACATGTATCAGGACACAGCAGCCATAGCCAGATGTCTGGAACAGTACAACATAGGCAGATGCCCAGGGGTTCTCGTCAGAGCACTGCTGGTCATCATGCCCCTGGTAGATGTGCCACAACTCTTTCAACCACATGCATGCCCCAGGCTGTCATGGAGGCACAGGCACGAATGGAGTGGTACACCAGACAGGGACTAAGGGCACAGAGGGCTCATAACACCTCTGTAAATGACAGTATCCGTGACCTAGCAGGTGCCATACGTAATTACACTGAGGTCATTGATAGACGTTGGGGTGAGACATTGGATGTCCTACACAATGTCATGTCCATGTGTCAGGACAGTGCGGGATGGTTGAGACATTGACGTGGACGTATGCCAGTAACATCTGGAGGTCACCGTGGATGTCCAGCAAGTCACAGCCGCTCCCATAGGCCAGTACCATCCCCAGCAATGTTGGGGGGGCTGCCCATAGACCGTCCTAGAAGACCACGTGCACATGGCTCTGGCCAGTCCCAGCAGGGACCTGGATCCAGTGAACATGTCAACCTCTGAGGATAGTACCAGGTACAGTCTGTAGCCATCCCACAAATCCCTGTATATGGCAGCCACATGGTGAACTGTGGGCATGCAGACACACACAAACCAGAAATCTAGGGCAAACACATACCCACACACATTACAACAACACTGGCCCATAACAGTACTCATGGCCCTCACACACACACACACACACGTCGATTGTATGGCTCAGTGTAGGCCTCTGGCAAACCAACAGCACACCCTGTGCATATGATGAAACCTGTGCCACCTCCTGTCATCTGTAACATTGATGCAGGAACAGGCCAACATGGTGCTGATGCACAGGGTGACTTTGATAAAGTATAGCAATGGTTGAATGTGTAGCATGTTGTCAGCAGTAAAGTGTAATGATATACTTGGAAGGTATGGCTGAACAGGCATGATGCATTAAAGCTGTAATTAGCAATGTTGTATGGTTTCCATCAGTGTTTATTCCAATTGTGTTTTGTTTGCCCATGTGCCCCTTGGCTGATGTGTGTAGTTGTGTCAGCATGTGTTATACAGTGGACAGTAAGTGTGCGGTGTGTGCAGCACAGGTTTGCAGGTGTACATTTGTGAACATGGTGGAGATGCACTGTCTGCATGTATGTGCATATTGGACACATGGGCAGGGTGACATGCCCTGTATTGGCCAGTGTTAACACTCCATAGTTTCTGTTGGTGGCCAGTATGCATTGTACTACACACGTTTTGGAACATGAGTACGCATGTGTTTGTAGGGCACGGGTCAACACTATGCTGTGGGTGATACTGCTGTTCCTGTCATTGGTTTGCATTACCAAGGTTAACAGTGTCCCAGCTGCATAATCCTGTATTAATGCACACTGTTCACCTATAGGGTTGCATGGACTGTTCTATCACAAACACAAAAATTCTCACTTATACAGTAAAAGTGCATTAGTCTCATGGATCCCTGCCATAAACTAAATATATAATAGAAGGTGTGATGTTATACCAAAAGAGTGTTACATACCAAGAAGGGATAACCTCTCTGGTCAGTATCATTTGGAAAATTCAATCCCTCAATAAACATACAAGGCAAGCTTCAAAATATAAAATGGCAACGATTGCAAAGACAACACTAAAGCTGTCTTTACTGTTGTTCATAATCTACAGGGGAAATCTCAGATTGGGTCACAGTTAAGTGTACTTTGTGACCATTTACATTATCTGACTGACATTACCAATTCCTTGTCAGACAGTTTGAATGCGGATTTCACCACCCTGTCGCTATACAAGGGCCACATTTTCAGACCTGTAGAACTTATTACCGGATGATTCACAGACACTCTAGTTAAAACATCTCTTTAACAAGGTCCACACCACAGTGGCAATGGTACTGGACAGTGTCCCTGGCTATGTCATACACAAGCTGACATATGAAAGCACCACTCACCTAAACGCTCTGCCCAGATGGAGCCTCTATACAGGTTACATACATGTGGAATGACATACGGTAATGGTGTTCACAGTCCACAAGGGTTGAGTTACGTCTTCTCCTTTCGGATGCTCCCATTAGGGGTAGCCACAGTACATCATCTGTTTCCATGTCTTCCTGCCCTCTGCATCTTGCGCTGTCACACCATCCACCTGCATGTCCTCTCTCACCACAGCCATAAACCTCATCTTAGGCATTCCTCTTTTCCTGTTACCTGGCGGCTTCATCCTTAGCATTTATTTCACAATATACTCTGCATCCCTCATCAGCACATGTACAAACCAACTTAATCCTGCCTATCTGGCATGGTCTACTAACCTTCAAACCTGGCCTGACCCTCTGATATACTTATTCCTAAACCTGTCCACCCTCGTCACACCCAGTGCAAATGTTAACATAAATTGATTAAGGGTAGAACTACAACAGGTCCTGGAAACACTCACTCTATAAGCCAGACCAATGTTATCTGGAAGGCTATGGAGCACAGCATTATGGAACTAATTAACAGAGATATTATGAACCTGCAAACACTGCACCATACCCACTTAGGTTCTCTAAAGGCCAGATTATGGCTCCTACACCTAGTAGACTTCAAGCCAGTCAACAAGGCTATAGGTGAGGGAGGGGAGGTCAACACAGCCAAGCTATAGCTCACCAGCAAATCATACCCATCCCACATACTGGTATTAGAACAGACTGACCATAAACGATTGTTAGATGATGGCTTGACAACTGACGCACAGATGTAGGAGACACAGTAACATTTGCAGTCTCCATGTACTATTCTATGCCAGTAACAAGTGGTATTCACCTGCACTCTGTCCTGGGACCACTCCTGTTTGGCATATAGCTTTCTTAGGTACAAGCAAACACAGTAGGGATAGGTCTGCCCACATTTGATGAAAATGCATACTGTGGGCTATACTTTATTCTCCAGAGGACACACACATCCTCCAAAAGGGTATCATACAGATAGATACCTGGTGTCAAACTCATGCTGTAAAGCTATAAGCCTAAGAAAGCATAGTTATCCACTTTTAGAAAACAAAGTATCCCCAGAGTACCACATAGGTAGTATCCCCCAAAATGTGGAATGGGTACTAATGTATACATAGAGCCATGTGTTAAGTCATCTCTCCTTTGATGATCACATTACCAAAGGGTTTTGGAAATCCCTCTGTGGAGCACATAAGCAATAAAGGGTTTGCATGCAGATCCACAGAGATTGTTGCACACCTATAATGATTATTCATCTTTGCAGACATTGCTTGCTCTGGAACAGGTTTCAAATATACCTAAAGCATAAACCCTCACTCGCACTCTTCAATAGAAACCATGATGAGTGGATGTGAAATGGAAGCCATAGCCCAGGGATCACTGCAGTGGCTAAGCTTGTCACAAGCATACAGAAGTGACCTAAGGTCTGGAAAGTGCCAGCATGGGCTGTCAAAGATAACGCATGCATTCATGGAGAAAGCATAGTACCCACCTATGAAATACTTGAGGTCACATGTATGTATATGGATTCGCCCCACATCTACCTTACATGTGTAGTGCACATACAGTTGTCATTGTGATATGTCATACACTATAAAAATCAAAACCCACTCCACATTGGCCAGCGGTGTCACACACCTGGAGCACAGACACACACACACAGTCAGCAAGTGAGAGATTCAAACTCTTTCCTAACTACATTATGATAGTAAAGCAGTACGCATTTACACAACGCGCTATACACATTACTGGGATTTCACCTTTCCACAGGTATATTTGTAGTATAGTGACATCATCGGACTTGACAAAGATGAGTATACCACTTTTAAGGTGTTTGAGTAGTCTCCAAAAAGGTTGTTTCTCCCCAGGGAGATGCACACAGTTGGCAAGTGTGGTGTTCTTAATCCAAACTAAGTACGTCTTTACACTTCAGCAAGCAATATGGAGTTACAGGGTGCAATATAAACATTACTTGCCGACAGTTTGCACAAAGGTTTTTTTTACATTTGCTAACCTCAGCAGGCTTATCATACTAGGTGCATTGTGAGTGTATTGCATGCATAGGCCATGACCATATCATATATGGGTTGATGCACCACATGCTGGCACACACAGGGTCAAACCTTGAGTAGCATCTTACCTTCACCTACATGATACTGCAATATAACAGAAAGATGATAAACTTCAACAATTGGCTAAGCTTCTGGTGTCATTCAAAGGGATCCAATCTCTGTCTGCCTGTGATGACATGATAGACAAGCCTTGTTGCTTCACTACAGATGGTTTGCACCTGTCACCCCTATGCTTCTGAATACTGGCCAAGGCTCGTGCTGTCCCAATATTACCTTTTTTAGGCAAGGCTCAAAGGTTCATAGGTAGGTACTAGTCTATCAGCCCTGGGGCCTATACAAGGCCAGCCAAAAAGGTACCCTGGCTTTTGCCACCCAAGAAATTTTCTTTTCCTGTGCTCTTGTCATGCAGAGACACAGAAGTGATCCCCAAGGTGAATTTCCTATTTCCCATCCAATAATCAAGATTTTCCTTGAAGAGTGCTAATGAGGAGCTTTGTTCGATATAGATAGGTAGTTTATTCTGGAGTATGTGAAGTCTGTGGGACAGGAATCTATCCCTACGGCATGTTCTGTTTATTGTGGTGACCAGGTTTAGGTCCCTAGAGTGTGTAGTTTCATAGGTAGGTACTAGGCCATCTGCCCAAGGGCATTTATAAGCCTAGCCAGAATGTGTTGGCTTTCGCCTCCCTTTTAAATTAGTTTCCTGGGCCTCTGTCTAGCAGGGCCACTGAAGTGATCCCAGGGGTAAATTTACAATTTCCCATTCACTCAAGATTCCTCTTGAATAGAGTCTTAAAGGGGCTCTGCCTAACATCAACTGGGATTCTATTGCAGAGTGAGGGAAGTCTCTGGGACAGGAATCCATCCCTCCAGCATGTCCTGTTTATTGCTTTGCTGAGGTTTAATTCACTGGCGTGTGTGGCTTTAAGAGATTTGTTTTTCTTGAGGTGGAGCATGTCCATTAATTCCGGATTGGACATGGCCTTATACATCAGGCATAGATCACATCTGAGCAGGAAGTAAGCAACTGAGTAGAGCTGGAGTTTTAGTCAAGCTGCACAGGGCATCTCTTTGAGGCCCATGATTCTCTTGAAGTACTTCTGTGGTCTTACCAGCGGTTGCATGTGCCATTTAAGGTACATACCAAATGGGGCATTGTACTCTATTATGGGCCTAATGAGTGATGAGTAGTGGGGCACAATGACCTCTCTATCTAGAGATGAACCCGTTTGTGACTAGGTGGGCTACATAGAAGGAATCACTAACCACTTTGCCAATGTGATTATCAAAGGTGAGGTTACTATCTACCTGGGTCCACAGGTCCCCAATTACATTTTCCGTACTTAATGGATTACCACCTATGTGGCAATTTGTGGGCACTTTGTTTTTTCCAGAGGGGATGACTATGCATTTTTTGCCACTCAGCTTGAGGCCATGGATTTGATACCAGGCATTTGTCTCTGCAAGAAAAAAACGTAATGTAGTAAGAATCAAACCACAGGACTGGCAAATCCAACAATAAGGCACAGACCAGTAGTAAAAAAGAATTTAATCCAATAAGGCACACAGACTGAGCGCTTTCTCCAGTAACACTGGCTTCATCAGAGTCAATGATAAACACACCCAGTTAACCTACTTAAATACCACTATACTTACAATTACTCAATTAAATAAAATTAATTAATCAATTAATCATTCTTCTAACAAATGGTGAACAAGTAAATTTCTTATAATAAACATTGTCTTAAAAAAGTCCACCTTAAATAAAATAACAAAATTAACAATAACATAAAAAATATATATAATTAATGTATTATACTAGCATACTATTGTTTAAAACCAACCTACATATCTTGTAATATAAATATTAATAAACAACTTGCTGTTTTGCATGGTTTTAAATACTAAGTTCAAAATTAATCCTGTTGTAATATTAAATGTTTTTCTATATACAGTATACAATATTTATGACAAATAATATGTGTTTGTATGTTTTTATATATAATTATATTTAACCTATTAATACATATGTACCAATAATTATATAAAAATAGTAAAATATTGATACTATAAATTAATATAACTTGTGTCCTCTACTCAAATAAATTGTGCTCTATGCTTTAATACAGGCTTCAAAGAAATACACTCATTAAGCCCTGGAAACTTCATGGCATTCAACCTTATTTGCCATTCCGTTTCACGTAGAGCTACATAATTTTTAATGTCACAGTCAACATTTGATTTCACCCTATCAACTATAAAAAATAGAAACTTTTAAAATCCATGACAATTATTAGAGTGTAAATATAAGGCATTGTGTTCATCTTTCCTTCTCATAGAACTACAATGCTCCCCTATTCTTTCTTTTAAACTTCTTGTCGTCATGCCCACGTAGAATGCCTCGCAGGACATACACGACGCTATATATACACAATTTCTAGTGGTACAATAACAAACCCCAGGGCATGCAATGGTACGCTTGTAACCCACTACACTCAAGTAGGTTCCTTCAGCAATATACCTACATGATTTACACCTACCACATTTAGTCATCTTAGATCTTCCATATCCACTACTATTCTTTTCTAATATGTCTTTCAAGTTGTTACCTCTAGCATATGTTATATGGCAGGGCTTGTACCCAAAATTGCTTTAATATCCTTATTCAAAAAATAATCCCAAAGACTCCTAAAGTTGGAGCTCAATTCACTTGCCTTCTCATTATACTTAAGTATAAATCTTGGAGTGTCTTCCCCACCGCTGGTGTCAATCTGTTCATTCTCCATATTCAATACCTTTGTCATTTCATCTCTATTTCTCAGGATCGGTACATATTTGTTTCTTCTCCCCCTGTATATCTCCTTTTTAGTCTTCGTCAACATTTCAATGGGATAACCCCTTTCCAGAAACATACCCATAAGTGTGTAAATCTCAGCCCTAAAAGTTTCTTCTTCACTAATGAGTCTAGATAAACGAACCATTTGGCCCTTGACCAACCCCCTCCTTTGGTGCAACGGATGACAGCTTGAGAAATGCAACATTGAGTTAGCATAAGTCGATTTTCTGTAAATAGTACTAATAAACTCAGTACTGTTCTTCATAATTTTGATGTCCAGATAACTAGCAACATCTTGATCCCACTTATAAGTGAATTTGAGAAAATCAGATGACTCATTCAGGTGTGAAACAAAGTCAATAGCACTTTGTTCATCACCTTTCCAAACAATTAGCAGGTCATCCAGAAACCTGTTGTATAAAATGATGTTACCATAGTATCTGGACCCAAAAATGTGTTCTTTTTCCCATGCTAATAACACTAAGTTTGCAAATACAGGGGCACATCGTGCCCCCATTGCCACTCCTGTTGATTGTTGATATGTTTCTCCTTCAAATAGAATGTAGTTGTTCTTTAATATTATCTCCATCAGGTCGTAGCATAGCTCTAGTTTTCCTCCATCAAAACTTGGACTAGTCCTCAAGCTGTCATAAAATAAATCAAGTCCTTGTTGGTGTGGAATCACAGAAAATAGGTTGATGACATCAATAGTCAAAAAACTAAGACTATTCTTGTCCACAAATTCTATCTCTCTTAGCCTTTCAAGGCAATGCCACGAATCTTTAAGAATATGACTTGCGTCCATTAATGCTGTTTTACACTGTTTATCCACATAAGCTGCCAATGGTTCAGTTTTAGACCCTCTAGCTGAGACTATAGGTCGAAATTGTAAGTGTTCCGTTCCTTTATGTACCTTGGGTATCCCATGAATCCTTGCTATCTTAGGATTTTTAACCGAAAGATAGTCAAATTCTATCTCATTGATAACCCCTTGGTACAATGCGTCATGTAGGTATAAGTCAATTTTATAGTACGCTCTATTGATCTAATTGGTAGTAACTCTCCTATACGTTTCTTCTTCACTTAAAATTCTCATCATCTGACAACTATAGTCCACATTACTCATTATGACCAACCCCCCCACCTTTATCAGGTCTCATGAATCTGTGTTGTTTAGATGTAACCAATTCATTGAGCAGACTTCTCTCAGCATTAGTCAAATTGTCATCTCGTCTAGTATTCTGAGAGCAAATTTTCCTAAATTCATACTCAACCAGCTGCTCAAATGCATTAAGCTCCATGTTGGGGGGTGGCATAAATGTACTTTTTCTTTTCAATATTCTGCCTCCCTGCCTATTGTCTTGTGAAGAATCCCTTACCTGCCTTGTGTTAAAGTAAATTTGTAAATTCAATTTTCTCATATAAAGTTTCAAATTAGCAAGCAGCTGTGTAACATCAAAATTAAAATTGGGTACAAATTTGCTTCCCCTACTAAATAAGTCAAAATAAACTTCATTAATCACCAAGTCAGTATAATTATAAATAATAAATCCCTTTCCCTTAGTAATTTCATGTTTCATACAAGATGCTGATTCAACAAGGTTGCTGAACAGTGTGTCTGATACACAATTGTTTCCACAACTACCTAGGTTAATATTTTCACCTATGTCACAACCCCTTTTGAACAGTTCATGTATTCCATTAGAATTTGTTGCATTCTTATCTGAAACATTTACCCTATTCGAGGCTGATGCCAGCCCCATATTAATTCCTTCCACCATCACATTTTCAGATACATTTTTATATACAACAGTGTCATTCGAACCTATCAACAAGTTGTTTACCATTTCTCCTTCCATGTCCGAAAATGTCTCACCTTCATTTTCATCACTATTAACAGTAATGTCAGCATTACTGCTAAAATTGTTACTATTGCTATCAAAGTAGAGTACATCAATATCATCATATAAAGTAAAATCAACAATAAAGTCCACACTCAGAACCCCTCCTGTTGATTTCTGCCTCTCCTTCTGGGGCTCGGGTGTAATAACCTTCCGTTCTGCGGTTCCCTGCTCTGAATCCTTTCTGACCGACGAAGTGGTACTGGTGGATCTAAAAAAACATCCTCCACTTGACCATTGTCAGTCATATTCTGTTGTAAATTAGTGGAGCTCACCCTATGACTAGTTCTCTTCATAGGGTGTGTTACAAAACGCCCCGGTGGAAAAGCAGTCTTATTGTTGTATTCTGCACTGTCTCTACCAAGCTTTTTGTTCTTACGGGCTATGTTTTTAGTAACAAAAGCATCTATATTCTGAATCACCCTGTCATAGTGATTCTTGTGTTGAAAGAATAAAAGGTCCTTAGTAATACTAACATCAAGCTTGGTTATCTCTTCACGTAACTGCTTAATTTTAATTTCATTGTTGAGTAAAATAATGTCAATAAGTTGCATACCTGTCCGTTGAAAAAGTTCAATAAAATCCTGGCAAGTATCCGAGTTAGGGTCTATACCCATTGGAAGCTTCCAAACACGTAAGCCCTTGGGTATATGTTGTAGTTCCTTGGATTTCGTCAAAAAGGCAGTATCCAATTGTATAGCCCTATATTTTACACAAAGTTTTTCATAATTAAAGATTTGTTCTCTAAGCGTTAATGTAGGCTGGTGCAGATTTGTATTCGATCGCCCTATGTTCCCATCAATATTTACGTTGATATCCGGGGCCTCGAACCAGGAAGAAAGGTCTCGCCGCTGAGTTGTTTCACTTAAAGGAACATAATCCTTGTTCACAGAAGTTTGCGTTACCTCCTTGGGTCTAACGCTTCCAACGACTCCACTGTATGATTTAACATTATTAGTTCTTTGCCCCGGTGCGATCTCGTCGGGCGAATGCAAAGTATACAGTTCCACTTGGGAATCTGTAAGACTGTTGGTGGGTGTGTTGCTGTTAACGCCTTTTTCCTCATTGTAAGCCTCGACCAGCTTACCCATGACAGCAGTAAGTTCTTTTAAAATTTTATCCATACTCCGGTCTCACCTCGTCAAATACGCCAGACACAGGGTTGAAACAGAATAACCTCCAAAGAACACAAAAGGCTCCAACCCAGGAACTCACGAAAAAAAACGTAATGTAGTAAGAATCAAACCACAGGACTGGCAAATCCAACAATAAGGCACAGACCAGTAGTAAAAAAAGAATTTAATCCAATAAGGCACACAGACTGAGCGCTTTCTCCAGTAACACTGGCTTCATCAGAGTCAATGATAAACACACCCAGTTAACTTACTTAAATACCACTATACTTACAATTACTCAATTAAATAAAATGAATCAATTAATCATTCTTCTAACAAATGGTGAACAAGTAAATTTCTTATAATAAACATTGTCTTAAAAAAGTTCACCTTAAATAAAATAACAAAATTAACAACAACATAAAAAATATATATAATTAATGTATTCTACTAGCATACTATTGTTTAAAACCAACCTACATATCTTGTTGTAATATAAATATTAATAAACAACTTTTGTCTCTGCAAGACCTTTCTGGAGGATGTCTGTGTCAGCCAGAGTCTCGATTATCGCCCCCAGTTTACAGTCATCTGGAACTTGGTCAGCCATAGTCCTCCCATGCTTGCCTGTACCTCAGATGTATATACTGAACAGGAGGGGTCCCAGGACCGAGACCTGTGGGATGCCACTTGTGACTGGTTTAGAGTCGGACATGGCACCTGCAACTCTGACCATGTGTGTTCTATCAGTGAGCAAGTTGGCCACCCATCTCGTGACATAGGGGTTAATGTTCAAGCTAGTAAGCTTGTCTATGATGCCAGAGTAGGGAATGGTGTCAAAGGCCTTAGTGAGGTCCAGGTAGGCTGTGTGGACTACCTTCCCTTCATCTATGGCCTTGGTAACTGTTTCAAGGAAGTCAACTAGGTTTAGGAGGCAGGATCTGCCTTTAACAAAGACAAATTGGGTAGGGTCCTTCCTAATGTCTCTGTTTACGAGTTCCATGATAATTTGCTCCATAGCTTTCCAGACCATGCTGGTCAGGCTTACAGGGCGATAGTTCCCAGGTTCTGTTGTGGCACCACCTTAGTGGAGCGGGAAGACTGTTGCTGTACAACATTCTTTGGGTACATAGCCTGTGGTAAGGTTGAGTCTGAACAGTGAATGTAGGTGAGGGTTTAGTTTGTTTTGGAGCTCATGTAAGACGCAGCCTGGGACACCATCCAGTCCCACTGATGCTGTGTTCTTAGCTTTGGAGAGGGCTGTTTTTACCTGCATGTCCATGAAGTCTGGCTCTGCATTCTTCTGGGATGGACACAGGCCCTTTTGGGGGTGAGGGGGGTGAAGTTTGCACTGAACTTGTCCACCAGGATGTTGGCAATGTCAGTTGGTTCAGTGTATTTTTTGCCATTTTGCAGTAGCTGAAAGCATATCTGAGAGTTGCCACCTAAATGTTTGATATAGATAAATAAGGCTTTGTGGTTATCTTTAGATTCCTTGGCAATTTGTCTTTAGAAACTGGACTTATTTTATGAGCAATCGTAGTTTCTTGCTAACAATGATCAGTGATGCCTTTCCTTTTTGGAATTTTGCTCTATCATGTGTTAGCTTCCTCCTTCTGTTGTATAGCTTATTTATGGGCAAGGACCACCAGATTGGTTTCTTCTTTTTGGAGGAGTGAGTCTTGGTTTTAATTGGGATGGCTCAATCCATGCATCCCTGTAGATGCTCATAGAAAGCACTTGTAAAGGATTCTGCAGATTGGATAGCATTATCCTGTAGCAAGGGGGCTTTGAAACTTTCCACTTCGGTCTTGAGAAGTGTGAAGTTTGCTTCTGAAAAGTTTTTCACAGTGGTTTTGTTGACTGGGGGGGGGGGGGGTCAGGATGTGATGTCCAGTGTGATTACTTCATGATCTGATATTACCAGCGAGGGGTTTACCTCTGGTGTGGAACACTGATCCCCCATGTTGGTGATGATCAGGTCCAGTATGTTGTCACCTCTAGTGGGCATGGTGACCAGCTGTCAGGCCATTTGCCCAATGCTTCCTAGACTTTATAAACTCAAACTTTGTACTCGAGTAATTCTTCCAGTCAAGGTTTGTGTAGTTGAAGTCTCCTCATATCATGGTGTTTGGTAGGACCTTTATATTTCCCCAGTGTTCTCAGGAATACTGTATGAGGGTCCTGAGACAAGGTATGTGATCTATAGCAGGCTACGCTCTGATAAGCAGCTTTGCCCAATGTTGGAGACTGGTCTCAAAGGCCTTGTGCTGTGCCACTAACCTGGAGGTGGGGGTATCCTTTATGAAAGTGGATACACCCCCTCCTTTAGTATTTCAGTCTGGGTTTTGGGGCTGACGCTCCTGGGATTGGGATTTCTTTAAGTGGAGCATGTCCAACAGCTCTGTGTTTGGCATAGCTTTGTATGTTAGGCAGAGATCAACTCTGAGTAGGCGATATGTGACCGAGTAAAGCTGTAGTGTTTTGAGACTGTGTATGGCATGTATTTGAGGCTGTAATCATCTTTGTGAGGTATTTCTGCAGGCTTTCCAATTGTTGTAGATGTCTTGTGAGGCACATAGCAAAAGGTGCATTGTACTCTATAATGGATCTAGTGAGTGATGAGTAGAGGGGAACAATAATCTCTTTTATTCTTTGAGAGACACCTTTTATGATGAGGTGTGCCACGTAGAAGGATTTCCTGACTACTGTGGTGATGTGATTATCAAAGGAGTCTCCACCTGTGTCCCAAGGTATCTTATCACACTTTCGGTGTTAAGTATACTACCTATGATGTAGTTCATGGGTACAGTGTTTTTACCAAAGGGGATGACAATGCACTTTTTGGCATTGAGCTTGAGGCCATGGCTTTGACACCAGGCATCTTTCTCAGTGAGGCCCTTTTGTAGGATGTTCACATCATTAGTAGTCTCAATTATGGCTTCTAGTTTGCAATCATCTGGGAACTTCATTAGCCAGAGACCTTCCATGTTAACCTGTACTTCAGGGAAGTAGATACCAAACAGGACAGGACCCAGGACTGAACTCTGTGGTACTCCACCTGTCACTGGTCCGAAGTCGGACTTGGAGTCTGCTACTTTCACAGTGTGGGTTGTGTCAGTCAGCCAGTTGGCAACCCATCTTGTGACATAGGGATTTATACCTAGTTTAGTGGGTTTATTCATAATTCCAGAGTGGGGGATGGTGTTGAAACTGTGGCAAGATAGGCTGTGAGAACCACCTTACCCTTGTCTACGGCTTTGGTGACTGCTTCAAAGAAGTCTATCAGGTTTAGGAGACATGATCTGCCTTTTACAAACCCAAACTGGTTGTGGTCCAGAGTTTGGAGATTACCAATGCCTTGTTTATAAGTTCCATGATGATACATTCCATGGCCTTGCAGACCAGGCTCATCAGGCTAATGGGGCGCTAGTTCCCGGGGTCCGTGGTGGCTCCCCCCTTGTGTAGTGGAATAACTAGATTCAGCAGGCACAAAACTTGAGGTGAGGCTATGATTGAACATGGTATGTAGGTGTGGTGCCAGTTCGTTCTGTGGTTCATGTAGAACACAGCCTGGGATGTAATCTGGTCCCATGGATGCTGTGTTCCTGGCTTTGGAGTGTGGTTTTTACCAGTGCAGCCATGATGACAGCAACTTTGCATTCTTCCGGTATAGAGATGTGCTCTTTCATGGGTGAGAGGGGGGGTAAAGTTAGCACTGATCCTATCTGCCAGGCTGCTGGCAATATCAGTTGGGTCTGTATATTTAGTGCCATTGTGCTGTAACTCAGAGCAGGTCTGAGTATTGCCATTGAGATTCATGACATAGCTATAGAATGCTTTATGGTTGTCTTTAGAATCAGTGTCGACTTTGTTTTTGTAACTAGCTTTGGAGGATTTTATCAGGGATCGCAGCTTCTTCCTGAGGCTGACCAGGGAGCTCCTCCACTCATGGGATTTTACCCTCTTTTGCAACAGTTTCCTCCTTCTGTTGTGCAGTTTGCTTATGGCAGGGGACCACCAGATTGGCTTCCTTTTCTTGGAGGATAGCGTCTTGGTTCTGTTTGGGAAAGCACAATGCATACACTTATGTAAGTGCTTATAAAGTGCAACTGTGAAGGATTCAGTGGTCTTAACAGTATTGTCCATCTGCATGGGTGTACTGAAGTTCAGCACTTCTGTCTTAAGAAGCATGAAGTTGGCTTTGGAGATATTTTTTAACATGGTTTCCTTAACGGGGGGGGGGGGTCCAGAATGTGGATATGTAGGGTAATTAGGTTATGGTCAGATGGGACCAATGAGCCATTGACTTCAGGTGTGGAACACCGGTAACTCAGGACAAACCAAACCCCATAACCAACACAAATAACCACAAAGTTAGCTAAATGCTACTCATTGCCAGAAGTCTCAGCCTCCAGAAGCACACACTCGAGGCACATCTCAGTATAGAGAATATTGATATTTGTGCAGTAACAAAAACCTAGTTCAAGGCTCCAGAGAGCACACCAGCACTACCAGGATACTACTCATTCCATACCTTCCAGCATCAGGACCTGGATTATAGCACATAGGGTGGGGATGTATCCATATTCATCAAGGATACCTACACCTCTCTCTACAGGATATGTACCCATAGAATGTTGCACAGCAATATTCTTCACACTCCACAGGGGTGGGATCGCAAAAACCCCTTTGCATTCATGCTCTATGAGACTGAAGAGTCTGCTCTTTAAGGCAATGAAGCCAATCATAATGGAAGCCAACAATAAAGAGATTGTGAACCTTCACACAGTTGAGCACACCCAGTTTGGCCTCATCATATGCAGATCACACCACCTGAACTGTGTGGATTTCTTTGAGACAGTTACCCAGGCTACAGATGATTGAAATGAGCTCAACACAGCTTACCTATACCTCATTACAGCCTTTGACACCATTCCCCAACCAGGTATCATACATGAACTCACCAACCTAGGCATGAATCCATACATCACAAGATGGATTGCAAACTGGCTCACAGATAGATTCCAGAGTTGCTGGCTACATGTCAGACTCTACACGAGTAACAACTGGTGGCCCCTAGGGTTCAGTCCTGGGGTCCCTCTTGTTTGGTATAGACTTCTCAAATGTACATGCCAACACAGGAAAGTTGTGGTTGATGAAGTTTGCTGGGAACTGTAATAGATTCCACAGATGACAAATATTCTCCAGAAAGGACTCTGAGACAGATGTGTGGTGTCAGAATCATGGCCTCAAACTCAATGTGGAGGAATGCATAGTGATCCCCTTTGGTGAAATCAAAGTACACACAAACTACCACATAGGTGTTACCCCCTTAAAACTGACAAGGTAATAAGGGATCTGGGGACACAAGTAGATAGCAATATTTCCTTTGACAACCATGTTGCCAAAGTGATTAGGTGGGCCACATAGGATTTCCCAATCAACAAAAGGTTTGCATCAGGATCCAAAGAGGTAGTGGTGGACCTCTATACTCTTAAGTCATCGGACCCATCATTGAGTACAATGCACCATTTTGGATGTACTCGACTATGCATATCCAGCAGCTGTAGAGACCACAGAGGTACCTCACCAAGAGGATTACTGGCCTCAAACAAACAGTTGTGTTATGCAACACAACTGGCAAAACTAAATCTGTTCTTCATTGCATACCACCTACTCAGAGGCACACTCTGCCTAACATACAGAACCATGTCCAACACACAACTGCTGAGCATGCTCCATCTACAGATAACAAAATTGAGTTGCCCTACACAATCCAGGGATATGAACCTCATCACAACAATGAATACAACATGCTGGTGGGATAGAGTACCATCCCAGACACTTGCCTTACTGTGGAACAGAGTCCCAATGTACATCAGACAGAGCCCCTCGCTGAGACACTTCAATAGGAACCTTGATGAGTGGATGGGAAACAGACAATTCATGCCAGGCATCACATCAGCAGCCCCACTAGAAAGGGGCTTAGGGTACTAACTATTAGAACGAGGGCTTGGGAGACTACCCAATGGGGTGATGAAAGCTGCACAACTTGCCTAGGCTAACATATGCCTTATTGAAGATAGTCTACTACATACCTATGAAACTGTGTGACAGTTGCATGTCTACAGATAGTAGATATGTACTTCATTGTACCGTCATGTTGTACAGCAGGCACATGGACCACATACACTGTAATGCTTACAGATACTGGTGACTTTGCTCAACTTTTCCCGACTTTGCCCAACATTGCCCAACGCTGTGCTGGTTAGCACGGTGAGCAGCTACACGCAATTGTATTTAAATATGCTCAGTACTGGTAAAATGTGCATAGCAGTGCTTTATATTGCTTAAAATAGGGCATTCATGCCTTATGTGGTGCTGCAGGGCTGCCTATGTTGGATGCACATAGTACACTCCCTATACATGTTTGAAAACAGGTAGTGTCAAGTTAGGCATCCCTTTTACTGTATACGAGTCAGAGAGAGGTGCCATTTCCAGGGTTCCTACTGAGTCAGTGTATGTGCTATGTGTTGCCTCTTTGCCAAGGCCAGGGCATACTGGGCATGGCTCCTTCTGCCTACTGGTGCAGGCTGAGGTTGTTCCTCCTCCGAGTCACGCTGTGTCTGTGCAGGCCTTGGCAATGGTGGGGGGCTGTTTGGCCCTGCCCCATGCTGTTCCTGCTGCAGCTGTTTTCACAGGATCACATTGTGTAGCATGGCACATACCATGACAATTTGGGTACATGTAGCTGGTGAGTACTGCAATGCTTCACCAGATGTGTCCAGGCACCGGAACAGTGACTTGAGCATCCCAAACAAATGTTCAATAATGTCTCTTGTTTGTGCGTGTGCCTCATTATGGAGTTCTTGTTCAGGTGTGTGTGCATTTCTGATGGGTGTCCATCAGCCAAGGCTCCAGTGCGTATCCAGCATCTCCCACTAGGTGACAGTCAGGGATGTCCCCATTGGCAAATCTCTGGTACAGCTGCATCAGATGCCAGATGTGGGAATTGTGATAGCTTCCAGGGCAGCCAGCACACACATTCATTATTATGCCCTGCGCATCGCACATGACCTGGCAGATGATGGAGGGGAAAAGCCCTTTGCGGTTGATGTAGACCCTACCCCGCTCACTGGGTGGTGCTTTGATGCGTATGTGCGTGCAGTCTATTGCACCCACTACCTCAGGGTATTCTGCTATTTGGTGGAAAAGATGCATATTGCTGGCCAATGCCTCATGGGAATTGGGGAAATATACATGCTCACCAACATGTGCTGACATGGCGTCCAGGAACTGGCGCAGTACCCTGGATGCTGATGCCTGTGAAATCCCCATCATATCACCAGTTGGTCTCTGGAAGGTACCTGTAGGTAGTATTCTTAGGCCAACACATACCTTGGTATCCACTGGGATGGGTTCCCCTCTGTTGGTTCTGTGTGTGAGGCATGGCCAGCACAGCTCAACAATTTGCTGCAGGAGGTCTCTGTCCACCCTATAGCACTCCACTATCTCCAGCTCATGTAGCCCCTGGAAGGTTACCCTGGGTCTGTACATTCTTCTCTGTCTCCTCACTGTGGCTTGCTCAGCAGCATTCACATCACCACCACCCTCCGCACCCTGCACTTCGGTTTATGATGCAAGAGCAGCCCCTAACATTTTATCTGACTTTAAAGTTTTTAAGCTTTCCCTCTTTGTATACTGCAGTGTTGCAGAGTTCTTGGGGAAAAAACAGGAAAGAATGCTGTTTGCAGGGTTTAAAGTACTGAGCTAGGCTAGTCTGCTGCCTGTGTAATTGGCCGATTCTGATATATTTCACCTGGCAGCTCTGCTAGTTCTCCTTTGTTAACTTCCTACTACTACTTTTCCTTCCTTTTCCCTGTTTCCGCCCGGGGCAGTGCCGCGCAAACAAGCACAAACAATCTCAAACAAGCGCACATGTGGTGTGCCTGTTTGCAAGAAATTTCAGATATTTTCATGGCATACACCTTTGGTGTCTGGTTTTCAAAGAGGACAAACACACTTCTTGCAATCTTGAGCAACTCAAGGCAAACTGTGCTCCAGTAAGCATACAGCCTGACATACCCCCTCATCCCCTCATGATGTCACCTATCTTGTACTCTACTACTCACCTACTCCTACATTTACACTCTTGGGACATGGCTCACATGCTGGGGAAAATTGGGATTCACTATCCTTATCCTCATTTGCATAGGATTGCCTACTAATGCTTGGTAACATCTCACACTGAGCTTCCCCCTCTTAGCAACCAATACTCCGTGGCCATTTTGTCTTCAGCCTGCCATTCACATGCATGGCAGGATAATCTTTTTAGTCAAAATGCCTAATTTTGGCTATTTTGAAATTTCATTTATTTATTTTTGTTAAGGGCTGCACGTTTGCGCAGCGCTATGCTTAAACATTGGAGAAAAAAAATTAGACTGTAATAATTTTAAACATTTAAAAATGCCAATGGCCTTCCATGTCTTTTTTCATGTAGTC
>NC_056741.1:1670452135-1670454635 GCF_019279795.1 Protopterus annectens | reverse complement strand
TTTAAATATGGCAAATGACATCTGCTTATCACACAAATAAAATGATGTGCTAATGGTGTATAGCCAGTAACTACTGCTATATAAAAAAGTGCATCAATTAGGCATACAACCCATAAGTTATAACCCATTAGCTATCAATCACAGCAGATATGTAGAGCAGGGGTGAAATACTAGACTTAAACGACTAACTTGGCCAAATATCATATAACAAAACATATATGACCTGGCACTAATCCCATCACTAGGCCCACCAGGCCCAGAAAAAACACCGTCCCAAATAGCCACTATGCTCAAGACTTCGCTCCCTCTACCCTCACCTTATCAAACTCCTCCCCCCATACCCCACAAAAGCAGTCCTCACTTAGAAAGATCCTGTCCTCCCCTTCACCAAAGTAATATTACACCATCTAGCCTCTTCTCACTACAACCAATACCAACCACAGAAATTCAGAGACCCCTCAAAAAATTAAAACTATGCCCTCTCTCTCTCTCCTCCGATGACCTCCTACCAGGATACTTAAAACTCACTGCCAAGGCCATGGCATACCATGTTAGCATTCCGATTTACTGCTCAATTACAGCACCCTATGTCCCCAACCTACCATGTTAGCATTCCAATTTACCGCTCAGTTACAGCGCCCTATGTCCCCAACCTCTGGAAAAAATCCATCACCCCACTTCACAAAGGAGCCAACTCCAATGAATCCTCCAACTATTGTCCAATCTGTATCATCTACCCACTATCCAAACTCCTCAAAAAGTGTATCCATAAACAATTATTTCACCATCAAACACACACACCAACCTATTTGTCCCCCCCAACACAGCTTTTGCCCCTCATACAGTACAAGCACTGTACTGGTCTCCTTCATGGATACAGTACAGAGATCCATCGACTCAGGTAATATTACTTCGGTACTACTACTAGACCCTTCTAAGGCTTTCGATACAGTATCACACAAAAAAATTCTACGCCGCCTTTCTAGTATCAGCTGCACCCCACCCACCAATGGTTTAATAGCTACCTCACTAACAGGAAACAATGTGTAAAATGGGAAAATACATCTCAGAATACCAAGCCAACCTAGAGTACCAGAAGGGTCCATACTTATTTACCAACTTATTTACCAACAACCTTCACACTGCTTCTCCTGTTAGCTCTAGTATCCAATATGCCATCATCTCATCCTCAAATAACCTAACACCTCCTACAAATAACCAAAGATACCTTCAATGCAATCAAAGCCTGGTTAACTGAATCACAATTACTCCTTAAATGCCAGGAAAAAAAAAAAACAAAGCTTGTACTCTTCGCAGCAAACCCCCTCTCACCTGACTCTCACTTTCATGTCATCTCCCAAAGCAACACAGAAATTGAAATCATATCCAATGCTAAACCATTAGGTATTACCATTGACAATAAACATATTTGAACACCATATTGGCAATGCCATTAAAAAAACACTGTAAATTAGAAGCCCTATACAAACATTTCAAGGACAGCACCACCAAAAAAAACTCTCACCAACACTTACTCCCTCCCCTCCCTATTGTACGATGCCCCCATTTTCACTAATCTGCACTCATCTCTACAAAATAAGCTCCAGTCATGCTACCATTTAAAAAAAAAAAAAAAAAAACAAACACCAAATTTGCCACAGGTAGCTCATAATACTCGCATCACTGCCACACCTTAAAAGAATTAAACTGGCTGGAATTTCCATATCACCCGAACCTCATTCAACTGCCCATAGCACAAAAAATTGTCTATAATCCAAACTGCCCTGCCCTTAAGAAAATGTTACTGCCCTACAGCCCCACCAGAACCTTTCACTCTGAAATAAACAGCTCACAACTGTTCATGTACCAAAAGTGGACACTGCCTTTACTCATGCACTTTTGCTAAACTATGGAAATTGCTTACAACCAGCACAACCACCATTAGCTGCTTCAACAAATTTAAACTCGCCCTAAAGAACTACCTACTTTGTTTGTGTCTTTTGGCTTTTCCCGGTTAGGGGTCACCACAGCGGAACTCCAGTCTGCTAATGATTGGTAGTAGATTTTTACATACTGGCTTGCCGGGCCTAACGCACAACCTTCAACGAAGGAATGCCCATTTACGCATGTCGCTACACAAGACGCTCTAAGAATCGAATGGGCAACGTCTAACTGTGAGGCGACAATGCTACCGCAGCACCACCACCGCAGTCTACTAAAATGTCCCTTTATCTATCCAAATAGATAAACATCCTACTCTCCTTGAGCCTTCCTCTAGCTTACCCCAATCTTTACCCATCAAAACCAGGAGGAAACTTTTTGATCTATAAGCTTCTTTAAACAACTCTGTTAAGGTTAGTGAGATTCATAGTAAGAACAATCATTCTAATCCCTCACCTCTTTAAAACTACCCCACTAGTTATTTTTATTTCCCTTTTTAATTCTTTCAACCTAAGTCTTGGCCCAGAAATTTTAGTTTATTGACCATTTGGATAGTTTG